>NC_135377.1:72135276-72303240 GCF_049243985.1 Paroedura picta | reverse complement strand
TGAGCCCCCTCTGCAAAGTCAGGTCTGGTCATCTCAGGGGTGCGTCTCCAGAAGTGGCTTCTGGGACTTTCCTTGGTGAGGCCTCCTGCATCAGGGCATCAATGAACCAGGGCCCTTTGGGGGCTGTTTCAGAACCCCAGTCTAGTCCTGCCTCCATCAAGGCTGAGAACGTCTGCGAGTTCTGCTGGGGTTGCCAAGTGACCCTCAACCACCACGGAATTCAGGGCTTGGGGGAGGGGTTAGAAGCGCGGACTTCTCCTCTGGCGATCCGGGTTCGATCCCGCGTTCCCCCACATGCAGCCAGTGGGGCGACCTTGGGCTCGCCACAGCACTGTCTGTGGTGCAGAGAGGAAAGGGAAGGCGATTGTAAGCCACTTTGAAACGCCTTTGGGTAGAGAAAAGCAGCATATAAGAACCAACTCTTCTTCTTCTTCAGTGATCTCAGGGCTCTCTCAGCCTCACCTCCCTCACAGGGTGTCTGTGGTGGGGAGAGGAAAGGGAAGGCGAATGTAAGCCCCTTTGAAATTCCCTCTGCTGGAGAAAAACAGCATATAAGGACCAAATGTTCTTTTCTTCTTCTTCTTCTTCTTCAAGCGACAGATGTTGCTTCTTCTGGGGAGTTTTGATTCCGTGAAGCATTGCTTCCCTCGGAATTTTTTCCTCCAGACTTGGGACTCCTTCAGGCTTGAATGGAGATCCCGACCCCACTCCCAGTCTGTCCCTACTTCCACTTTGGTTTTCTACTGTGGGACAGTAGAGACACGGATATATGGCTGATCCCAGGAGAGTTCCAGGCCCCGCCTGAGTAGGATTCCTAGCCCCCAGGTGAGGCCTGGGGATCTCCTGGGATGACCGTCTCTTTCCAGTCTAAGGCATCAGTTCCCTTGAGGAAAATTGATGCTTTGGACACTGGATGATGTTTGAGGGTTCTGATGTCATTGGAGAGATTCAGGGTTATTTGGGAGAGGGTCTGTGGAGAGAGATCTGTAGTGTTTGCTCTCTTTCCAATCTCCAAGCCATCCAACAAGGTGGGGGTAGAGGGTCCCCTTAGATTCCCTCATTTAAACCTTGGTGTTGTAGACACCAGGTTTTTAAAAAAAGAATAAGCACTCAGTAATGCTGCCCTAAGCAGCGTGACCTCCTAAGGCCACTGATTTCAAGCCGTGAACTGAGAAGAGGGTGCCTCTGAGCACAATGGCACCACAGTGTTTGTTGCCTGTACAACAACAAAAAATTGAAAGGGTACAGAGGAGAGCGACGAAGATGATCTGGGGCCAAGGGACCAAGCCCTATGAAGATAGGTTGAGGGACTGGGGAATGTTCAGCCTGGAGAAAAGGAGGTTGAGAGGGTAAATGATAGTCCTCTTTAAGTATTTGAAAGGTTGTCACTTGGAGGAGGGCAGGATGCTGTTTATGTTGGCTGCAGAGGAGAGGACATGCAGTAATGGGTTTAAACTTCAAGTACAACGATATAGGCTAGATATCAGGGAAAAAAATTTCACAGTCAGAGTAGTTCAGCAGTGGAATAGGCTGCCTAAGGAGGTGGTGAGCTGCCCCTCACTGGCAGTCTTCAAGCAAAGGTTGAATACACACTTTTCTTGGATGCTTTAGGATGCTTAGGGCTGATCCTCTGTTGAGCAGGGGGTTGGACTAGATGGCCTGTATGGCCCCTTCCAACTCTATGATTCTATCTGGCAGGCATGACTGAGAGTTAAAAGCATCAGGCCAATGGCCCATCCAGTCCAACACTCTGTCTCGCACAATGGCCAAAACCAAGGGGCCATCAGGAGGTCCACTGCAGGGCCAGAGCTCCAGAAGCAGTCCCACTGTAGGCCTATGCAGACCAACACATTGCGTCACACCGTGGCCAAAACCCAGAGAAGAGGAGGTGGCTAGAATTCCAGGAGTCTTCCTGTTGTTGCTTCACAAGCACCAAAAACACAGATTGCCACTGCCCCAGATATAGACACAAGAGAAGCCATGTTGGGTCAGGCCAATGGCCCATCCAGTCCAACCCTCTGGGTCACACAAAACCTAGCTTCTGCCAGGAAGGCCACAAGGAGGGCCCGACTTCCTCTGAGAAGGCAGTGCTGTTCTGCCTAGATTCCTGTTTTCCCCCCACAGCTTTTAAACCACCTTTGACCTTCAGGGATTTTTGCCTGTCAATAACCCATGGTCTGAAGTGACAGAACTAATTTAAAAATGTTTATCCCACGAGGCAAATAATGTCTTTATTTGCCCCATTCTCTGAAATGGATTGACGGCCAACTCCGGATTGCATCCCTTGCTCAGAGGAGCAGCCAACCTGGATGCAAAGGGCAGGATTCCCAGCTGTTGTGCCTTGTAGAATCACACTTAGAAGAGAACTTGGGACCTCCTCCTTATAATAAAAGGTGTGTATGGATGAGAGCCACTCTTTCTGACTTAGGGTGACCCAATGAATCAATATCCTCTAAAACGTCCAGTCCTGAACCGCCTTGCTCCGGTCCTGCAAACAGAGGGTCGTAGCTTCCTTCCTTGAGTCTCCTCACCTCTTTTCCTGCAGCCTTCAAATTTTCCCTGGCGTTATTGTTTCATTATATTGCTAGCAACAAAGCCCCTTGTGCAAAAATAACAACAATAATAATAATATAACGGGCTCTAGAAAACTGATGCTCAGGGGAAAGGTGGACATGTCAGCGTTACATACATAAAAGCAAAGAAAGTAAATCCATCCCTTCATACATGGGTTTCTTGATGGCCCACAAAGGGTTTCCCAAAGGGGTGGGAGTTCATTAATTTTTAATATGTATTTTTGTATGCTATGACCATTGTATTCTCTTGACAAAATTCTACCAGCCTGTGCCCTGCTTCATTTTGTACTCCAAGGCCAAACTTGCCAATTATCCCGGTTTTCTTTTGGCTTCCTATTTTAGCATTCCAATCCCCCATGATGATAAGCACATCATTTTTTGGCATTGCTTCTAGAAGGTGTTGTAGGGCTTCATAGAACTGGTCAACTTCATCCTCTTCAGCAGCAGTGGTTGGGGCATAGACCTGGATTACTGTGATGTTGAATGGTTTGCCTTGGATTCGAACTGAGATCATTCTGTCATTTTAGGGATTGTATCCCAAGACTGCTTTTCCTACTCTCTTATTGATTATGAAGGCTACTCCATTTCTTCTGCAAGATTCTGGTCCACAGTAGAATACCTGATGGTCATCTGAATTAAATTCACCCATTCCTGTCCATTTTAGTTCACTGATTCCTAAAATGTCGATGTTCAGTCTTGTCATCTCTTGTTTAACCATGTCCAGGTTTCCTTGATTCATGGATCTGACATTCCAGGTTCCTATGGAATAAAAATCTTTACAGCATCGGACTGTCTTTTCGCCTCCAGTTGCCTCCACAACCGAGCATCCTTTCGGCTTTGGCCCAGTCGCTTCATTCATTCTGGCGCTACTCGTACTAGCCGTCTGCTCATCCCCAGTAGCATAGTGGACACCTTCCGACCTGAGGGGCTCATCTTCCGGCGTCATATCGGTTTGCCTTTTGGAACTGTCCTTTGGGTTTTCATGGCAAGGATACTGGAGTGGTTTGCCATTTCCTTCTCCAGTGGATCACCTTTTGTCAGAGCTCTCAGTTATGACCTGTCCATCCTGGGTGGCCCTGCACAGCAGAGCTCATAGCTTCACTGAGCTACGCAAGTCCCCTTGCCACGGCAAGGCAGTGATCCTTGAAGGGGGAATATGCATTTTAAAATCTGCTAAACATTGACCAGGTGATATGACCATATATGGGAGGGGAGCCGCCCTAGGGCATGTCCACAGCTCTGCTTCCCAACCATCTTCTGCACGACTGTGCCACTGCTGGGGTGTCTCGGAGCCTGGAGAAGGTTTCTGGGGTTTCTCAGGATTAAAAAGGGGGAGAGAGGCTGCCTTAACAGGTCGCACAGTTCTATCTCCCCCTGCCTCCCAGGATCTCAGAGACAGGATATGTGCTTCCACCTCCCCCCATCAAAACCCCCTTGTGTTAGGCTGAGAGAGAGAAAGAGAGCGAGAGCAGCTGGCCCACGGCTACTCAGCCAGTTTCGGAAGAAAGGATCTGAACCCGCTTCCCCAGAAGAGACTTGCTCAGCCTTGGATCGTGGCCATGCGTGTCATTTGTTCTCACCGGACAGCTGAGAAGGTTCCGATGGTGAAGAGGACATCACAGGACTGAGAAACCTAGTTGCGGGTGTGAGAGTCAGCAAAACCCAAAACTCTAAACGAATCAGACAAGAGTCCCAGGGGAAGCAGAAATAAAATATATTTGCCAATATGGGGACAGCACAGCAACAGGGCTGAAATGCAGATCTCTATCCCAGCAAGGCTGGCAAAGATTTTCAATTCCTTTCTTGTAACTTTGCAATTCACATATTCCCATGGGTCTCGACATCATTCTTAAGTGTGGATGACACCGGTTGGTTGGCCAAGCTCTCAGGGCAATTGTTCTCCCCCCTCCCAAGTATGGGTTGACTCATGGTAAAGACTTAATATCCTGAAAGTTAGCAGAGCGCCTTAGTAAGGCAAGGAAGCGCAGAGGGGAAGAAGGGGGAAGCAAACAACAAACAAAGAACAGCACACCCACAACGCTGGCATTGAAGTCACAGAGGAGTTTGCTTCAGCAAGGCCAACCACATAGTCAAAAGCGGAGTAGTAAAAATCAGCTCTGCATCTTGATCCCCAGCCCACAACATCCCCTGGCTTTTAAGGAATTGGCCCACATGGGTGCATGTTCCCACTGCTGTATAGAACATTGTTGAGCAATTGATGTGTCGTAACTGAAAGGTGAAAACTTGGGGCCATTCTGCACAAGGACCAATGTTGCCAATTGTTCACAGAATGCAGAAACGCTATATTAAATAGTGGAATTTCGTCATTCCGCATACCTTTCCGCATACATATTGTTTCAGTGTCAAAAGAGACCAAGCCCATCGCTTTGGGCAATGCCTTCGATACGCAAACTTCAAAAGAAAAAGAACAGAATGAGACAGTGTAATTTTGGAGAGGGGAAGGAACGGCAAATTATTAAGGCTGAAGGGAAGACTGTAGCTTGGCTAATTTAACCTCCAGCAGGCTCTACAAGGGAATAACCAGTGACTGTAGGAGGCCTGCTTATGCTCATTTGCTAGCGGGACATTCAAAACATATCGTTACTGCAGGGTGACTCCAGAAGTTGACAAGTTAAAGACTGCGCGCCACAATGGGCTTGAAGCCTTGGAAAGAAGAGAAGCCTGGCCCAGTGGGAGTCATTGTGGGGACACTGAATGTCAGATGTTAACAGAAAACGGGGATAAGTTGCTTTTTAGGTAGCTTGCTGCTTCCCAAGGTAGAGCAGGAATGGCAAAAACTCCTATCGGCCAATGCTGGGAATGGCAGGAGACAGATGCATGGTTTTTTCGCATATGGAGGACTTGCCAGAAAGCCTGGGAATGCTGGAATATGATTCATGAGGAGAGGCAAAAGAGATTGAAAGGGCAATTTGCACAGGATACAATATGGACGTAAGGAAACAGAACAAGAAAACTCCTCCACACGTCTAGCTACTTTGTTCAATGCATGGCAAAAGCAGCTGCTAGGATCCTTCATGCAACAAGATGGAAAACAGAATCCTGACCAGCTACTACTGACTGATTAGACAAAGCTTTCGGACCAGAGAATCGGCTACTTAGA
This sequence comes from Paroedura picta, assembly GCF_049243985.1. Classification (NCBI taxonomy): domain Eukaryota; kingdom Metazoa; phylum Chordata; class Lepidosauria; order Squamata; family Gekkonidae; genus Paroedura; species Paroedura picta. Next base: position 72,297,546 of record NC_135377.1, on the reverse strand, counting down.
CAAACAACACAAAGATAGTGGCTGAAGACAAGGTTGAACAAAGAACATTGCACTTTATTTCACATAGCACACATAGGCAAAAGGTCACAATCCAAACCGTCTCCTATTTCTGAAAAGGTAACTGGCCATAGCGTCCCGAACCTTGCACCCCTCCGAATAGATCCTTTTTTTTCTGGCTTGAGGGATGGCTGCTGCATCCTCAAGGATTACAGGGTCTGATTCAGCCACTGGGAAGGGGATGTGATGTCCCTTGTCCTCGCAGATGTTGTTCCAAGATGACACATGCGATGATCAATGGTGTCACATTGTCTATATGCACATGGAGTCGTGACATCAAGCGATGGAACCGAGCCTTCAAAGGGCCAAAGGCACGCTCCACGACATTCCTTGCGCGGGAGTGCCTGAGGTTGTAGTAGCTCTGCACATTTGTCCTCGGCCGCTTATAGGGAGTCATGAGCCAGCGTCGTGTGGGGTAGGCTCCATCTCCGAGCACCAAAGCCGGAACACGCACTCCCTCAATGGTGGCGGTGGGGTTGCCGGGGACAAAGACCCCTTGGTCCATGGTTGCCCTGAGGTTCGATTCACGGAACACAAGGGCATCATGCCTCCTCCCACTCCACCCCACCTCAAAATCTATAAACCGTCCGGAGAAGTCCACGGTTCCTTGAAGGAGAACAGGACAAAAGTCCTTCCTGTTCCCGTGCTCCTTTATGCTTCCCTGAGGTGCTCGGATCGGGATGTGGGTACCGTCAACCGCGGCGAAACAAGGTGGGAACGCCAGCCCGGCGAACCCGTCTGAGGAAAGAAAAAGAAAAGAATAGAGACCAGGGATTAAAGTTAACGTGGGGCGCATCGAGTCTTTGTTGCTCACCTATCAAAAATGAAAAAAAAATTAAAGGGCAAAGGGGATATAAGGACACCCACCGCTCCAAGCCGGTCTCCGAGGCACACCACTTTGCTGTACAATTCTGCCTCCATGGCGAAGCAGAACTCCAGCAGGATCTCGCTGACCGTGGAGACTCCTAATCCGAATTGCTGGGCAACTGTCCGGAAGTACTGTGGGGTGGACAAGTACCACAAGGCGGCTGCCACCCTTTTCCCCACAGGAATAGGGCACCGCATGCCAGTTACTTGCCTCTCCATGCGGCCATGGAGAGCTTCCACAATTTCAAAAAACGTTCCCCTTGACATTCTGAAGTTTGCAATCCAGTGGTCATCATCCCAGACGGCCACGGGGAGCCAGAAGCACTAACCTGTCTCTGTGCCTTTCAAATCCAGGTGGTTGTTCCAGGTAGACTTCTTCCTTCATTCCTCCACGAGGAAATGCTGTCTTTCCATCCAGAGGCTCCACGTGCATCTTTCTTGCTGCTGCTATGCCCAAGAGCAGAGGGAGTCAAACTGTGGCCCTCCAGATGTCCATGAACTACAATTCCCATGAGCCCCTGCCAGCATTCAATCCAGTGGTCATCATCCCAGCGAGACATCACAAAATCTTCCCACCAGTCAGTGGATCTTTCGTCCACCCAGAACTGAATGGGGAACCAGACCTCTGATAGAGCTTGCCAGCGTTTCCTAGCCACCACGCGTGCCCTAAGAAATTTGCTTCTAGTGATGGCCCTCCTTCTGTCTACACGTAGTCTGGAATCCCAAAAAGTAGACCTCATCCGTGACACGGCGGCACGGACACGCTGGGCTATTGCTAGCATCTGAGCCAGCAACACAAGAACAATCCTCTCCATTGCTACGTTTAGCTGTGCGGTGGCTACGAGGCTCGGAGAACAAAGGGTGAGGCCGACCATGTGTTTGCCTAGGTACACATAGGCAGGTAAGCTGTGGGCGTGTACTGTGGGCGGGATACAGGCTTCCCTCATAAAACATTTTTTCATAGGAAACATTGGAAACCCTCTCCAAATGCCCCACTGATTTATCGATGATTCGTTGCTACAGGTTTTTCGGGGTTAAAACAAAAAAAAAGGGAACACCCCCCCTCCCCCGATTGTGGCTTGTGGATGGAGGTCAAAGGTGTCCCAGCTGTTTGATTGACGGCCACGGGGAGTCAGAAGCACTAACCTGTCTCTGTGCCTTTCAAATCCAGGTGGTTGTTCCAGGTAGACTTCTTCCTTCATTCCTCCACGAGGAAATGCTGTCTTTCCATCCAAAGGCTCCACGTGCATCTTTCTTGCTGCTGCTATGCACAAGAGCAGAGGGAGTCAAACTGTGGCCCTCCAGATGTCCATGGACTACAATTCCCATGAGCCCCTGCCAGCATTCATGGGCAGGGGCTCATGGGAATTGTAGTCCACGGAAATCTGGAGGGCCGCAGTTTGACTACCCCTGCCCAAGAGCATTCTAGTTGAAGTGTGTCCACCACTGGTGCGGAGGTTTCATCATTGTCTTCTCCGTCCTTCTGGAAGTATCCTTTGGCAACCAATGGGGCTTTGTGCCTTTGTCCTTCCCCTTCGGCACCACGATCCACTTGCCTCCCACTGTCCTCTTCCCTGGAGGCAGATCTGTGAGTGTCCAGGTTTGGTTCTTGATCAGAGATTCAGTCTCTTCTTCTGCAGCTTTCTCCACTTTGCTGCTTCGTTGGCAGGCAACCTTTCGATCTCTCTCCATGTGAAAGGCTCAGGTGCTGCTGCTGCCGCCTTGACCACATGAGAAAACCCGTCTGGTGGGACTCCTTTGCTTGCTCTGGGCGATTGTCTGACACTTGGCCCGGGAGCCCCTTCTGGTTCCTGAGGATCTGCAGTTGTGTCTTGTTCTGTGTTGTCCTCAACACTGAGAAACATTGTTTCTGGGTGCGAGGAAGCTCGCTTTGTGTTGCCCACAGCTCTGAGGAACACTGTTTCTAGTTGCGAGGCTCTACCCCCCTCTGCAACTCCTTCTGGTTCCTGAGGTTCTGCAATTGTGTCCTCCTCTGTGTTGTCCACAGCACTGAGAAACACTGTTTCTGACTGCGGTGCCCCAGGAGGGTACAGTTCTACTGGAATGAGCAAGTGTTTCGGGTCCAGCGCCAGACGGGAGAGAGAGAGACTTCTGTTGCTCTCCCCAGGGAGCACCTTGGGGTTGAGAGTTTCACAGCCACCCCGTCCCGGGGCTCCAGCTGTGGCGTTGGCCGCTTAGCTGCTTTGTCCTTCAGCAGGCTTCCAAGGAAGCTGGCCCTGGTCTGATCTCAGCCTCGTTCAAATGTGCACTGGGACAGGAACACAGGCGAGTCTTCTGGCTTCTCAGGAGGAGGGACCAGACCCGTCCCAAGAGGAGGGGGAGCCACTGGGGACCGCTGCAAGAGTTGCCAACGACAAATGGCTGGAATGGGTTTGGGAGGCTTGGTTTTGCTCCAGAGTCCCAGCATGAGGAAGGCAGGAGGAGGGGGGGGAGGAAGGGCACTCCTGCAGGGTCTTCTTTCATCTGTAGGGGAGAGAAGAAAAGCAGGGAGGCCCCTGCGTCAGCTCACTGGCACCGATCAGTGAAATGTGCCAGAGATCACTGACTCGCTTCGAGGTTGGGGTCCCAAAGGGGGCGGGTCAACCTGCCGGTTGTCCGAAGGCCCTTCCTCAGAAGGAGCCCTGGCTGCCCCGAGGCAAAGGGATCTCGAGAAACAGCGACCATCGACAGGAGGATGCACAGGGGTGTAGCAGATCTGCGGGCCACACCTGCTGCGACAGCAGGGCTCCCGGGGTGGAGCTGGGTGCATCGGCCTCTTTCACGAAGGCGAGCATGGGGTCGGCAGGCGAAAGAACAGGGTCAGGAGGAGAGCAAGTCTTCGTTACCTGGAAGCCCTCTGAAGTGGCTGAGACGAACTGGAATGGTCCCCAAGGTCCAGGAATCTTGGTCAACCCAACAGGCAAAGAGGTGTCGTGGGGGGCAGATGGGCGGAAACATTTTGGAATCCAGACAAATCCCTGAAGGCCCTTGTGGTTGTTCCCTTTGGAGGGAGGTCTGAATCTTGGATATCATGTGGAGGTACGGGATTATCTAAAAAGTCTCTGGGGGTCTGTTGGGGGGCACATGACGCTGACCTGGCATGTAACCCGTGCTCTCTCGAGTCCCAGCATGGGAACGGGTGGTGGGAGGAGGACGAGGACGAGGAGGAGGAGGAAGGGCACTCCTGCAGGGTCCTTTTACTCATCTGTAGGGGAGAAAAGAAAAGCTGGCAGGCCCAGGGTCAGCTCTCTTGCATTGGTCCATAAAATAGGCAAGAGATGGCAGACTTGCTTCTGAGCTGGGGAAAAGCAGCAAGGGATTTCCTCCGAGGAGCCTTCATTGCCCGGAGACCAATGAGGGGCCTTGGTGTGGAGCAGCCAGAGCCCTGGCCCCTCACGCAGTCCCAAAGCCACGGCTCCTTGCCCACCCCTGATTCCCCGGAGAGGAACATTACCTGAACTTGGCAGGAGTGCCGCAATTTCGGGGGGGACCTCTCTGCCCCGCCACATATTATAGAGCAGGGCAGAGAGGTTGCTCCGGAGGTCTTCGATCTGGGGAGATGGAGAAATGCCCCCAGTGATTCCTGCCCTCTTCACAGCCCAGGCCAGAGGGTGGGACGTTTGCCTCCCCCCTCTACGTGTGATCTCCCCCTCTACGCACCTCCTCCTCCTCCTCCAGCAGGGCCCTGGCCTGGCCCAGGAGGGAGAGGAGGACCAAGAGGCCTCCCTCCCTCACCCACCGCCCGTCCAGGCTCAGGGCGTCCTCCAGAGCGGCCTCCTGGAGAGAGAGCCTCTGCCTCGCGCTGAGGTGACCTCCGAACACCTGAAACCAGGAAGAGACCCTGTCAGTCCTCTCCAAACGGAAGCCCTGGTGCCTCTTCCCCAGAGGGGTTGGCTCCTGCCCTCCCTCCCTCGCCCCTCTCCAACTGCCCTGCGAGGAAATGGGATTCCCACAATGAATCAGGGCATGCTCCAGAGCTGTGGCATGCCGAAGGGACAGGAGGACTCCCAGTCTCTCTGCACACCACTGCCAGAAGTATCGCCCAAGGGGGATCTCCTGTGTCCCTCCCTCCCTCCCTCCCGGGGAATAAACAAAGCCCCCCTTGACCCTGGCCCAAGAGGGGAGGCCTTTCCAAGAATGCCTGGCCAGCACCACAGACGGGCCTCCGTACCTCAGCTGCCGTGATGAGGTGGGCGTAGCTCTCCCTCCAGGGCCGTTCTGGGTCCTCCTCCCAGGTGAACTGGCTCCGGCCTGAAAGGCAGAAATCGGGAAGAGCTCTAGTGGACAGGCCCGGCACAGAACAGCTGTGCTTCCTCCTGGCCTGGGGGTGTCTCTTCCCCCTCCCCCGGGGCCTCGCTGGTCTCCCCCTCTGGCCTCGGAGGAGGGCTGGGCTCATGGGGAAAGAGCACCAGGAAAGGCAGCGGAATCGGAACAGATGTCTGGAGGCTGTGGTGGGGAAGGCTGATCTGCACAGAAGGAACCCCGTTGCTCTGAAGGGAGGGAGGGGGTGCCCTACCCCGGAAAAGGGACCCTAACTCACCCTGCTTCTTCTGCTGCAATTGCATCAGCTGTCCAAAGACCTCCCTGGCCTTCTCCCGGACCTCCGCTTCCGGGTCGGCCAGGGAGACGGACAGCTTCGCCACCACGTGCCCGAATGTATGCTGGCTGAAGATCTAGATTGGAAGCAGAAGAAGAGGCCTCGCTTGTCCATCCAGAGACGGCCCCGGAGCCCTGAACCACTGGGGTCTTCCCCCTCCTGACCCTCCCCACTGATCCTGGGGGGACCTTAGAGGAGAAGGAACAATGTCCCAGGGGTGGACACTCTGGCACTTCGGGGAAGAGTCAGGCAGGCAGGGAGGGAGGGAGGGAGGGAGGGAGGGAGGGTGGGCCCTTTGGAGGCCCAAGGGCCAGTCCTCATCTTCCCCCTCCCAGAGATGGAACAGCCCCTCCTCTCTTGCTGGGCTCCACGGGCCAGATCCTGCTGGGGGTGGAGGACTTACGTTTAAGCCAGGCATTTTGCAGGCATCCAGGAGGACGTCCCTCAACAGAGCAGCTGCCCGGGCTCTGGGGGCAGGCCAGCTGACCCGGAGCCAGTATAAGAGTTGCTGTGGAAGGAAGGAAGGAAGAGGAAGGAAGGAAGCAGGCCCTCAGCCCACACCCTCGGACCAGGGCATGGTCCTCAGCACACCCTCCCCCTGCAGATCTGCCCACCAAGGAAGATCCCCAGAGAGGGTGGGCCCCAGGCTCTGGAAAGGGCTCTGTTCCTGTGGGAGAGCTGCCTGCCCCCAACCTGCCCCCTGAGGGGCCCGTCGTCTCCCAGCCTGGAGCCGGGGTGCCCAGTGACCCTTCCAGTTGGCGTGCTCCCACTGCTCACGGACGGCAGCTCCTTGGGAGTCCTTCCCCCAGGAGAGAGGCAAGCCACTCTGCTGCCGCCACAGAAAGCCAAATTCCAGGAATGGGGTTCTAGAGCAGCCAGGTGGGAGGGCCCCCCCATGCGGCAGGAGGGTGGGGGGGATTGTGTTGCGCCAGAGGTGACCCTTTCTCCCCGCTGGGCTCCCTTGGGATCCCCTTGGCCCATCTCCCTCCCACCTTCTCCAGCTACTTACGTCCAGCAGGGTGTCCAGGTGGCCTGCGGAGGGATCCTCGCGGATCAGGCCCCGCAGCATCCTGCGCAGGGCCTCCTCTGCCTTCTGCTGCAGGGCCTGATGGGAAGAGCGATCTGGCATGAAAAGGCTGACCCCCCCTCGCCCCAGGGCTGGCCAGGAAGCCTTGAAGACCACCACTCCATCCTCCAGGGAAGGAGGCCTCTGGATTCGGGACCCAAAGAGGGACCCTGCGTCTTTCGCCTCTTCCGGAGGAGGGACACAGCTCTCCCCACAGCTGGACCTCATCCTCCAGAGAAGACGGGACCGCCAGGTGTGTCTGCCACCCTCTTGAGAAATCAGGTGTCGCTCAAGGTACCTGGCCTGCGGGGTCTGCCTGTATCGGGGGGCCTCCGAGGACCATCCCCAGAGCCCAGGCTACAATCGACTGCCGGAGATCTGTCCTCAGGGGCGGATGGAACTTGCTGGCAGGGCAGAAGGGCCGGGATTAGACTCCGTGCTGGAAGGGAGGGCAATCCCCCAGCCCTGCCGGGGCTTCGTCTGAGGCTCGCCACTTCCCCCTGAGCAGCGTGAGGGTGAGGGTGGAGGAGAGGATGGCAGTGCAGCGCCTGAGAGTCAGGGAGAGCCTCGGGGAGGGAGGCACTGCTCCCAGCTGGAGAACAGGTGCTGCCCTCAGGCACTCTGCCCGCATCGCCCTGAGGCCGGGCAGGAAGCAGCCATGGCCTCCCGTCTCTCCCTTGGGCTGGCTCTGTTGACCATCCTGCAGCCCCAGGACGGTCTCCCTCCCTCCCTCCCCTCCGAGGGCCTGGCACCAAGGTTCCCTCAGGAAGAAACATACCTCAGCTCTGCCACAGCCTCCATACATCCAACCAATCTCGCCTCTAGGGCAAGGAATGACTTGTGCATGATGTCCTTGGGGAGACAAAGGTTTTAAAAAGAAAACATCAGAGCTCCTTGGGCTGGGGCAGGTCTGCTCCTGCCCCCCACTCCCTTTCCTCCCCCCCCCCAGTCCTGAGTCTCACTCACTCGTATTTTCTCTGCAATCCTTTGCTTGCAAGAAGGCAGAGAACGCTCCCGGCCGTGGCAGAACCCCCGGACCGCCTGTAAGAATGCCCGGTCCTGTCTGGGGCCCTGCAAGTGGCGAGAGGCAGGCTGTGAGCCTGGCCATGGAGGGCCAAGGAGAGAAGCAGCATCCCCAGTCAGGGGCAGTCCATCTGGCTGGACACGAGCCGCTGCTTCTCCTGCTCCCGAGGAGGCTCCCTCCTGAAAGTCTCCATGGCTGCCCTGGCCCTCAGGGCACATGGCTGGACCCCGAGGAGACGGCATCCTTTGCAGAAGGAGGCAGGGTAGAGGGTCCCGTCCCTCCAAGAGGTGCGCGTGGGACAGCTGTGGGGCTTCCTAACCCAGGGGCCTGGGAGGATGGGGACCCCGGTCCCTTTTCTGCAAGCACCCCTCTCGGGGGCGGCTGCAAGTCAGTGCGGGATCCGTGTGCCGGGCCCCCCTTGCTCCTGAGACTGCCATCCCTCTGCTACTGGAGCCAGCGAAATCCGAGAGGAAGGGGAACGGAAGGGGAACAGCCTCGCAAGGGAAGGGTCACTGCGCTTCTCCTGGTGCCTCGTGGGGCTTACCGTATCCTTGGCGGCCAGGAAGTGGGCGATGCATTCCGCCGCTCCCCTCTTGGGGCGCCTCCTGCAGGCAGCGGCAGCTGGGGAGGAAGGGCCCGGTTAATACGCGGAGAGATCCCGCTTTCCTTGCGCCTTCCATGGTGCCTTCCCTCAGAGCCCTTCCCAGCGGGCTCCCAGGGGCGAAGAGTCCGCTTGCGTGCCCCTGCGGGCTGATCCCCACCCAGAGGTCGGCAGAGGGAACACGTTCTGGGCTGGGTCCAATCCTGCCCTGGGGAGGGGGGGGCTTCCTTCCCTCTCGCCCCTCAGGGGTCCTCTGGATCATCGCTTCAGCAACAGGTCCAGTGGCTCCCCGGTTTGAGGGTGGGGCTCCATCCACAGCAGGAGAGAGAGCCTCCCCCCATCGACTTCTCTGCCTGTAGTGCGTGGCAGCCCCCCTCGGTGTCCCCCCAGCACCCCCAAGGGGCTCTGATGGCCACACAGCTCAGCCCGGACTGTGGAGCCCTCCTGTGTGGGGGGAGCCCGATTTGGCCTTCAGGCACAATTCTTCAGGGCCCCGACCGTGGGCACTGCTGTCGGGCACCTTCACAGAAACCATCAGGGGAGCCGTTTCGTCTCCGGGCCTCCCTCCGACTCCAGTGGGAGAATCGGCAAATTCTGTCACTCTAGGAGGAGACTCCCCCCCACACACACACCTTCTCCACATCGTGTCCCTTTCCCCCCTTCTTCAAAAGAATGGGGTCCATTAGGGCTACCCTTTTCTCCTCCCCACAGGAGCCCTCCACGAATGCCCCGTTGTCGTCTGTCATCACAGATCCGACTGGCGAAAGGGGCCATGACACACCGACAACGTACCCTAATCAATGGGGTCGTTCTTGAAGGTGCCACGAGATTTCCAAGCCCTGTCGGGCTGGTTCCAAAAGCACTCCTTGTGCTGGGAGCCACAGGGGGCCTGAGCCCTGGGAATGTCACTGTCCTCAACAGCTCTGCCGCTTCCGCCCCCCTCCCTGCCCCTCCCTGCCCTCCGTTCCACTCCTTACCTGCAGGCTGCACCTCTCCTCCGGCCCGGGGGGCGACCTTGGCCCGTTTGAAGAGGGCCCTTAAGCGCTGGAGGCTAGAAGGGAGGGAAGAGAAGGGGAGTCACTGGCCTGGCGGCACCCTGTGTCTGCAGTCCCACCTAACCACCCGCCCTGATAAGAAAGAGCACTTGAGGGAGTCTCTCTGGGATGAGGGCAGGTCCCTCCGTCTCCGCATCGTGACTCTGAGGGCATCGGAGGTCTGGAGAGAATCTCCCCTGGGCACCCGGTGGGGGGCTCTTGGCCCCTCTTGCCTGCGAGGGTGGAGGGACCGGAGAAGGCCTGACACACTCTTTCCCTCCCCTGACACGGAGCTGAGCGTTCGGACAGCCTCATCGCTTGGAGAAGATGAGGTGCCTACAGGTTACTAGGCAGATACTAACCAGTGCCTACAGGTTACTAGGCACTGTAGATCAATCATCAGAAAGGCCAAAGCTGAGAGTGAGCTAAAATTGGCCAGGGAAGCCCATTGATGAGTTCAAATCCCCTGGTCCGGATGAAGTGCACCCAAGAGTGCTCAAAGAACTTTCCAGAGAACTTGCACAGCCCTTGTCCATCATCTTCGGGCCCTCTTTAAGGACTGGAGATGTCCCGGAGGACTGGAAGAGAGCAAACGTTATTCCGATCTTCAAAAAAGGGAGGAAGGATGACCCGGGAAACTACAGACCAGTGAGTCTGACCTCTGTTGTGGGGAAGATAATGGAGCAGATATTAAAGGGAGTGATCTGCAAACATCTGGAGAGCAATTTCGTGATCCAAGGAAGTCAGCATGGATTTGTCTCCAACAGGTCCTGCCAGACCAACCTGGTTTCCTTTTTTGACCAAATAACAGGTTTGCTGGATCATGGAAATTCGGTTGATGTCATTTACTTGGATTTTAGTAAAGCTTTTGACAAGGTTCCCCAATATGTTCTGATGGATAAGTTGAAGGACTGCAATCTGGATTTCCAGATAGTTAAGTGGATAGGGAATTGGTTAGAGAACCGCACTCAAAGCGTTCTTGTCAATGGTGTTTCATCAGACTGGAGAGAGGTGAATAGCGGGGTACCTCAGGGCTCGGTGCTCGGCCCGGTACTTTTTAACATATTTATTAATGATCTAGATGAGGGGGTGGAGGGACTACTCATCAAGTTTGCAGCTGACACCAAATTGGGAGGACTGGCAAATACTCCGGAAGATAGAGACAGAGTTCAACGAGATCTGAACACAATGGAAAAATGGGCAAATGAGAACAAGATGCAATTTAATAAAGATAAGTGTAAAGTTCTGCATCTGGGTCAGAAAAATGCAAAGCATGTCTACTGGATGGGGGATACGCTTCTAGGTAACACTGTGTGTGAACGAGACCTTGGGGTACTTGTGGATTGTAAACTAAACATGAGCAGGCAGTGTGATGCAGCGGTAAAAAAGGCAAATGCCATTTTGGGCTGCATCAACAGGGGCATCACATCAAAATCACAAGATGGCATAGTCCCATTGTATACGGCACTGGTCAGACCACACCTGGAGTACTGTGTGCCGTTCTGGAGCCTCACTTCAAGAAGGACGTAGATAAAATTGAAAGTGTACAGAGGAGAGCGACGAAGATGATCTGGGGCCTAGGGACCAAGCCCTATGAAGATAGGTTGAGGGACTTGGGAATGTTCAGCCTGGAGAAAAGGAGGCTTAGAGGGGACATGATAGCCCTCTTTAAGTATTTGAAAGGTTGTCACTTGGAGGAGGGCAGGATGCTGTTTCTGTTGGATGCAGAGGAGAGGACACGCAGTAATGGGTTTAAACTTCAAGTACAACGATATAGGCTAGATATCAGGAAAAGATATCATGGCAAATAGATGGGGAAGAAATGGAGATAGTGACAGATTTTATTTTCCTGGGCTCCAAATCACTGCAGATGGGGACTGCAGCAAAGAAATTAAAAGACGCTTGCTTCTGGGAAGGAAAGCTATGGCAAATCTAGACAGCATCCTAAAAAGCAGAGACATCACCCTGCCAACAAAAGTGCGTTTAGTCAAGGCTATGGTCTTCCCAGTTGCAATGTATGGCTGCGAAAGTTGGACCATAAGGAAGGCCGAGCGTCAAAGAATTGAGGCTTTTGAACTGTGGTGCTGGAGAAGGCTCTTGCGAGTCCCTTGGACTGCAAGGCGAACAAACCGGTCAGTCCTAGAGGAGATCAGCCCTGACTGCTCTTTAGAAGGCCAGATCCTGAAGATGAAACTCAAATACTTTGGCCACCTCATGAGAAGGAAGGACTCCCTTGAGAAGAGCCTAATGCTGGGAGCGATCGAGGGCAAAAGAAGAAGGGGACCACAGAGAATGAGGTGGCTGGATGGAGTCACTGAAGCAGTAGGTGCAAACTTAAATGGACTCCGGGGAATGGTAGAGGACAGGAAGGCCTGGAGGATCATTGTCCATGGGGTCGCGATGGGTCGGACACGACTTCGCACATAACAACAACAATCAGGAAAAGATTTTTCACAGTCAGAGTAGTTCAGCAGTGGAATAGGCTGCCTAAGGAGGTGGTGAGCTCCCCCTCACTGGCAGTCTTCAAGCAAAGGTTGGATACACACTTTTCTTGGATGCTTTAGGATGCTTAGGGCTGATCCTGCGTTGAGCAGGGGGTTGGACTAGATGGCCTGTATGGCCCCTTCCAAATCTATGATTCTATGATTCTAAGAGCAACCCGTCCCGCTTCCCAACCAGGATCGCTTGGGAGATCGTGAGATAAAAATTGCATAGGAAAAGAATACAGGTGCCCCACTTACATTTTTAGATGTTTTTCAGCCATGGTCTTAAAAATATATACAACTAATATATACAAATGTACAAATAAATCAATATACAAATAAATATACAAATAAATAAATATATACAAATATATACATATATATATATATATATATATATATATATATATATATATATATATATATATATATATATATATATATATATATATATATATATATATATATATATATATATATATATATATATATATATATATAGAAAGAAATATACAAATATATACAGATATATACAGATATATACAAATAAATATAAAGGTAAAATTAAATAAATAAAAAACGAATAATATAAATGAATCAAAAAGAATAAATAAATGAATTAATAAAATAAAATAATTAAAATAAATAAATAAGTGAAATAAAATAAATAAAACAATTTAGTTAAATAAATGGATAAAGTGAAATCAAAAAGAAATAAACCAATAAACCAACAAAACACGATTTTTCTCCACCAATCTCTTTCAACTCCAACTCCAACGCTCCTTCAACAACCCACAAAGGACCCCCCGGGTGCGGCAGCCCAGGGCACCAGCAGGGGGTGATGTCACAAAGGAGGCCCCGTCCCGCCCGTCCCTCGGGTTACAGTGGCCCAGGGGGCTGTTTCCTGGCCTTCCCTCCCACTCCAGCATGGGATGAGTCACTCCCAGGGGGGGACAACAAAATCAGAGTCCAGGGGCACCTTTAAGACCAACAAAGATGTATTCAAGGCGTGAGCTTTCGAGTGCAAGCACTCTTCGTCAAACTAAGAACTGACCATTATAACTGTGGGCATATATAAGCACATGTTGATCTTGTTGCATTAATAAACTGTCTCACAGCAACCAAACACAGCCACATTAGAACTCTCTGCCAAACCAGCCAATCAAACCCCTCGAACCCATTTGTAGTTCACAAGGACATATCTTTAAACCCCACTTTAAACCCCAAGTTTGAAAATGAGCAGGAGCATAAGGGGAGAGATGTCAGGGAAGAAGGGTGGATGAATGAAAACATTTTCTGCTGTTGAAAAGCTCATGTTTTTAACGCCGCTGAACCATGTTTTCAGAACAGCGCAAAAAATGTTAAATGGGCATGGCCAATTCTGTGCGCAAAAAAAGTTACCCTCCAGAGCAAGACCAGAACCCATAGTTCCAGATACAAGTCATTTCTTGGCATATAAAATCTGAGTTACAGTTGGAAGTGGAATACAGAGACAGAAAAGCAAAAAGAGTAAGAAAAAGACACAGTAAATAAACAAAGCCCTCCCAGGAATTGATAAATATGCAAGAAAATTGTCCTGAATAACAGTCCGGACGCTGTTTGATGGCACCTTGCAAAAACCTGGCCACAGTTTCAGATATTTCTCTGTTGATGTCATCCAGAAGGAGGGGAACCTTAAGATGGTTGGGAAGTCCTTATGAGGCAAAACAGGGCACTACAGAGAGCCAGTTTGGTGTACAGGTTAGGAGTGCAGACTTCTAATCTGGCATGCCAGGTTCGATTCTGCGCTCCCACATATGGAACCAGCTGGGTGACCTTGGGCTCGCCACGGCACTGATAGAGCTGTTCTGACCGAGCAGTAATATCAGAGCTCTCTCAGCCTCACCCACCCCACAGGGTGTCTGTTGTGGGGAGAGGAAAGGGAAGGCGACTGTAAGCCGCTTTGAGCCTCCTTCGGGTAGGGAAAAGCGGCATATAAGAACCAACTCTTCTTCTTCTTTTTCTTCTAAAGTTTTCTACGACAACGTCCTCTCTTTCCAGAACCAAATATGATTGAAGGGGAGGGGAACGAAGAAACACATTTTTTTCTTTTTTAAGGAAGCCCACTGGATTCTGTGGCTGTTGTGGGTCCCTTGGCAACCACAGCAGTACTGTCAAACTTTATGCACCCTGATTTCTGGAAAGCTGTGGGAGGGAGGGAGGGAGGGAGGGAGGGAGGGGCGGCCAACCAGTCCCAGAAAGCCCCCTCCCTCAAGACCTTCCATCCCCCGACGGAGTAGGCCCCTACAGCGAAAGGTCCAGGAGCCCCTTCTGGAGATCCACGATCAAGACAATTCATCATGACTTGGCTGCGGTGGCCGTGGAGCCTTAGGCCTGAGCTGACAGCAGTAGCATCCACCTCTCCCTGGGACCTGCCACGACGTGGCCCCTTGCCTGGCTGTCACACAATTTGAGTATCTTAGAAGCGAAGCATGGCCAACCTTGTCTAGTATTTGGATGTGAAACCTCCAAGGATCTGGGTGCGAGTCCCTACAACATACATTGGGGTGTCATGACAGGGAGGCAGACAATGGCAAGTCGCCACCCAAGGTCCTTTGCCTGGCTGCCAGAATATCTGAGTATCTTTGACGCTAAGCACGGCCAAGCCTCGCTAGCATTTCGCCCTCTCTTGAAAAAAACAACGTTGGAACCGCGGGACCCTGCCAACTGAAGCCCAGGATCGCATTTAACGTTCCTGGGACAGGTGGTGGAAAGGGCCGCGGACCCGGAAACTTCAGCTAGTGCAAAATGCAGCTGCGAGGGACCTCACTGGCCCACCTTGGAGGGCCCACATCCAGCTTGTGCAGAGGCAGCTGCATGGGGTGCCCATTGCTGTCCGGATCCGGTTCAAGGTTTTGGTTCTAACCTTCAAGGCTTTACGCGGGTTGGGACCCACATATCTGAGGGACCGCCTTTCGCCTTTCGCTCTGCGGGGGGAAATCTATTGGTCGTTCCCGGCCCCAGAGAAGCGCGCCTAGCCTCAACCAGGGCCAGGACTTTCTCTGTCCTGGCCCCTACCTGGTGGAATGAGCTCCCGGGCGAGCTACGGGCCCTGCGGGATCCGTCGGCGTTCCGCAGGGCCTATAAAACGGAGCTCTTCCGCCAGGTCCCTGGTTGAGGCTAGGACTGGCGAGGGACAACATTGCCACCCCCCTGGGGTCTGAAGTATACAGTATTAGCCTCCATCCCCTAATGCCGTTGACTGGGTAGGGGAGAGTGGCATTTTCTGCCGTGTTGGGTATATTTATAGTCTATTAGTGGGGGTTTTAATGGGGTATTGTAAGACTACTGTTACCTGCCACAAGCCAGTAGGGAGTGGCAGGAAATGATGATGATGATGATAATAATAATAGTAATAATAATGATAATGATAATGATAATAATACAAAGTTCGCCCCAGGGGAAGCGACCTAAGTGGGGGAGCAAACGTACGTCCACCTCGTTCGGCTGTCCCCAGGCCGCCTGGCAAAACGAGCCCCTGGCCTCCGAGCCAGGTAAGCCGCGCTGGTTTACATGCCACCTCTTAGCGAGGCCCCGAACCCCAGGGAATCTGATCACACACCGGACTCCCTGCCAACACGCTCCAACCCATGCAGACCCGCCACAGAACGAAGCCAAACAGGCCCCGTTCCCGCCAACGCTCCATAACCAGGACCAATTCCATCAGGCCAGCCAAAAACCTTGTGCAACCACAGATCACACCCGGGTCCAACTAAAGAACCCCATCACTTGGCAAACCAAACCATCTGCAGAGGGCGCCCCCAGAGGTTGCTAAGCCAATTAAAGAACTGGCCCCCTCAGCTCCAGTCATTTCAGGGACTTTCGCCCCCAAACTCCCACTTCCACTGATCGTTCCTTAATGCTCTGGAAGCCGGGCACCGCTGGCCAGTCGGTCTCACCAGAAAAGCTACCACAACCTCAGGTGCCCCTGCGCCATGGGTATCTTGCATGGCAGTGCCATGTGCCTGGCCACTGTGTGCTGCGATATCCTGGCCTAGGAACATGGATGCAGCCCCTGAGACCCAGGTGACTCCCCCTTGACTCTCTTGCAGCGTTACGAGCACCAGCGGCATGAGAAAAGTCTGATCCGAAAGCCGGCACTCCCCTGCACGTAACCTCCAACCGCTTGGACCTTGTACGGAGTCCCGAGGGGGAGGCCCTGCAGCGGAACAGTTGGGGCAGCCCAAAGGAGCATCTGCCTCCGAATCCCTGTGGTCATCGATGGGGCACCGACACGGGGAACCTCCCTCCTAATGGTGTCCGGAAGGCGAGCCCCTTGATGTCGAGCCAGGGGATGGGAAGGTAGTATCCGCAGACATCAGTGCACATCACCCCCTGGGCCTGTGGCACACCCACTCCTTCGGCACACGCTTCCCTGCCCCACCACCAGCATTAGCAGCCGCGTTGATGTCTGACCTCCGACAATTCAGAAGGTGGAGAAATGCACCTTGGCCCAGCTGCTGAACTCCAGTCCCTGAACTGCTGGTCCACAGAGGGAAAGGCCCTCCAGATTAGCATCCTCCATTGTGCCTGAGCCAGCCGAGGGCAGCACGCCCTTCCCGCTGGGCGGACAAGGGCCTGAACCCGTCCCAGCCCTTCAAAGCTCAGCAGGAGGAAGGTGTCTAGAAGCCCGGCAGCCTGAATGGGATGGCTGGACGACTGCTCTGATGCTCTGATCCTCTGAAGGCAGGCAGGCCTTTCTGGTGAATGGGTTTAAACTGTGATGGGTGGGTGTGGGGTGAAAGGGGTGAGAGTGTAAGGAGTCCCACTGGAGGCTTTTCTGCCAACAGTATTACAAACATTTTATTTTTAATAAATAGAAAACAAACATTATCAAACAGGGAATGAAACAGGGAACCCCCCAAACATTTTAAACAAACTTTTTAAAACAGGGATGAAACAGGGAACCCCCCACCCCCACCCCACCCCAAACCACAATTTTAAAGCGCACTAGTCCCCTCTCCAGCACCACCATCTTCTTAGTAGCTGGTAATCTCTGCTGGAAATAACAGCATCTTACTGCTGTCCCAAAGTAGAGAGAAGCATTTGGGGGAAGAGGCTTCTCATAGCCACCACAGTCAAGTCAGCCTCCAAAACTTTAAATGTAGCCATGCTGTCCACCAGTGGAATTATTCCCTGGAACATCAAATAAAATCAGTGCCTATGTCCTCCACTGGAGTAGGTGTCGCCAACACTTCCTGGCTAGCCGCCTCCCCAACCCTTGCCTGTAGAGTGCTTCTGTCTTGTGTTTGTCAATCTCACAGGGGTGTTACTACAGTGAGGCAGTGAGGTCTGTTCAAGTGCTTTCAGACCAGAGAATCGGCTACTTAGTCAAACAACACAAGGATAGTGGCTGAAGACAAGGTTGAACACAAGAACATTAAACTTTATTTCACATAGCACACATAGGCAAAAGGTCACAAAACCGTCTCCTATTTCTGAAAAGGTAACTGGCCATAGCGTCCCGAACCTTGCACCCCTCCGAATAGATCCTTTTTTTTCTGGCTTGAGGGATGGCTGCTGCATCCTCAAGGACTACAGGGTCTGATTCAGCCACTGGGAAGGGGATGTGATGTCCCTTGTCCTCGCAGATGTTGTTCCAAGATGACACATGCGATGATCAATGGTGTCACATTGTCTATATGCACATGGAGTCGTGACATCAAGCGATGGAACCGAGCCTTCAAAGGGCCAAAGGCACGCTCCACGACATTCCTTGCGCGGGAGTGCCTGAGGTTGTAGTAGCTCTGCACATTTGTCCTCGGCCGCTTATAGGGAGTCATGAGCCAGCGTCGTGTGGGGTAGGCTCCATCTCCGAGCACCAAAGCCGGAACACGCACTCCCTCAATGGTGGCGGTGGGGTTGCCGGGGACAAAGACCCCTTGGTCCATGGTTGCCCTGAGGTTCGATTCACGGAACACAAGGGCATCGTGCCTCCTCCCACTCCACCCCACCTCAAAATCTATAAACCGTCCGGAGAAGTCCACGGTTCCCTGAAGGAGAACAGGACAAAAGTCCTTCCTGTTCCCGTGCTCCTTTATGCTTCCCTCAGGTGCTCGGATCGGGATGTGGGTACCGTCAACCGCGGTGAAACAAGGTGGGAACCCGTCTGAGGAAAGAAAAAGAAAAGAATAGACACCAGGGATTAAAGTTAACGAGGGGCGCATCGAGTATTCGTTGCTCACCTATCAAAAATTGTGGGGACACTGAATGTCAGATGTTAACAGAAAACGCGGATAAGATGCTTTTTAGGTAGCTTGCTGCTTCCCAAGGTAGAGCAGGAATGGCAAAAACTCCTATTGGGCAATGCTGGGAACGGCAGGAGACAGATGCATGGTTTTTTCGCAACTGGAGGACTTGCCAGAAGGCCTGGGAATGCTGGAATATGATTCATGAGGAGAGGCAAAAGAGATTGAAAGGGCAATGAGCACAGTATACAATATGGACGTAAGGAAACAGAACATGAAAACTCCTCCATACGTCCAGCTACTTTGTTCACTACATGGCAAAAGCAGCTGCTAGGATCCTTCATGCAACACGATGGAAAACAGAATCCTGACCAGCTACTACTGACTGATTAGACAAAGCGTTAGAATACGGGACACCAGCAACCCTTGCGTTCTTGAAGCAAAAGGCAAGAACTTTGCAATCCAGAAGAAAGCGGAGTCCCATAGGAAATCAGATTGGGGCGGGGGGGAAGGAGGTGGAGAGAAATCCTCGACTTTCAGACTGGCTATGTAAGCCTGGGGGGAAGAAGCATCAGTATGTCATCTACCGCGTTAGGGAGATGTACAAGAAGAAGAGAAGCATAGGGAAATGGCAGCCTGATGTGTGTGTGTTTTGTTGTTTTTTCCCTATCTTGGAATAGTAGTCCTGTAATATGCAAGCTGTATCGTTTCTCTCTTTACTGAACCAAAACGGTCTAGTAAAAAAAGAAAAGGGCTCGGAGTCCCTTTCGGCCCCTGCGTTCCCGTCCCCGGGGAGGCCGCGAAAAACAGCGGCACGGGACAAAAAAAGAAAGCAGAGGTTTAAGGGGACGGCCCTGAGTGCCTTTAAAGCCCTGCTCTCTGCTCAAAACACGAACCGCCACCAATTCTTGAAAAGTTCATGCAAGTTTGTGACGGCAGGCTAAAAATCGTCATGAACTTCAGTTGGTGAACCGCTTGGTGCCCATGCCTACCCCTCGCATTCACTCTCCGTCCACACACACACACACTCACACACACACACACGTTCTGTCCACCAGAAGGAACGGGCACCCCACCTCAGTCCACACGAAGGGACGAGGCCCCCGGCTCCGTCCATGCAAAGGGACGGGCACCCCAGCTGCGTCCACTTCATGGGACGTGCACCCGTGCTCCGGCCATCTGAAGGGTCGGGCACTGTGCTCCGTTCATCTGTGTGGACTGGCACTCAAACTCTGTCCATGCGAACGGATGGGCTCGCAAGCCCTGTCCGTCCAGACAGAGGAGCGCTCAAGCCCTGTCCGCCGCAGCAGATGGGCACTCAAGCCCTGTCCGTCGAAACGAATGGGCATTCTGTCCCTGTCCGTCGGAACGGATGGGCACGCAGGGTTGCACTCACTCACTCGCTCACTCACACTCTCACTCTGCATCCCTACGCAACCCCCTCCCCCCAGCTACCTACCACTGACGCCCACCCCCACCCCCCGGCCGAATGCTGCCAGCTTCTGCCAGCCAACGTCATCAGGAGCTTCAGGCGTGGCATCACGCCAGGCTTCGGGTCGCCTGGTGCCCCCTGCTTAGCAAGCCCTTCCGCCTCCGCGGAAGAACTTGCCTTCTGGATGCTCCCCCGTCTCTTCGCACGTGGCCCTCCTCTCCCGATCAGCTCTCCTCCTCTCTGGATGGCCTCGATCTGCAAGCTTCCTCAGTCTGCTGAAGAAACAGACAACAAGGCTACAAGGCCAGTCTGAGAACTAAGGGCCCCTTCCACCTCAGCCCGCTCCCCTTCCCACTTCCCGAAAGAGCACACAGTGAGCCCAAGGTTTAGCTCTCCCAGACACTGCCTTCCCCGTTGCTGGCATACAGGTCACAAGCCCTCCTTGCCCATCCCACCCACTGGGAACCAGGAGGGGCAGAGGGGCAAGCGAAGGAGTTGGGGAACATCGCTCACCTCTTTCAGTGGCCACCACTGCCTTGAGGGCTTGCAGGAGAACCTCATCAAAACTCCCCCGGGGTATCCCTACAAGGAAAACCCGTGGTAAGCAGGGACGGCTCCTGC
Organism: Paroedura picta; assembly: GCF_049243985.1. Classification (NCBI taxonomy): domain Eukaryota; kingdom Metazoa; phylum Chordata; class Lepidosauria; order Squamata; family Gekkonidae; genus Paroedura; species Paroedura picta. Next base: position 72,277,537 of record NC_135377.1, on the reverse strand, counting down.
CCTTCCCTCCACCGGCATCCTCCAGGCTCCTCCACTGCCTTCGGTTGGCCAGCATCAACTGGCGGCTGCAAGCCCGAGTACATCTATTTCAACCTGTGCACTACTTCCCCTTCATACCTTAACTAAGGGAGCCCCTCCTCACACACACACACACACACACACACACACCACTCTATTCACACCACTCCCTGCCCCACTCAAACCATCCCCTAGGCATGGGCACCAACCAGGGATATGCGGTTAGGTTCCTGGCTGAACTAGGAACGGAACCGCAATCCGAACGGCGCGTCGGGAGGAGAAATAAGGGGCCGAAGAGGACTAGGAGTTGCCTTGCAGCTTCGCATATGAAGTCCTACAAACCAGCGGCAGCACCGGTTGAGAGTACGGACTGGATTCCGGACCCTCAAGGAAGGAAGCAGTGTGAAAACAGAGAGAATGGACCCTAAGGAAGCCATTCATAAGGACTGAGGATTAAAAAAAAAAAAACTGCTGAGAATGATCCAGAGGAAAGATCAAGAGTAAAGCTTGAGACTGCTTGCTAAACATATCGTTTCAGTGTCAAAAGAGACAAGCCCATCGCTTTGGCCAATGGCTTCGATACGCAAACTTCAAAAGAAAAAAAACAGAATGAGACAGTGTAATTTTGGAGAGGGGAAGGAACGGCAAATTATTAAGGCTGAAGGGAAGACTGTAGCTTGGCTAATTTAACCTCCAGCAGGCTCTACAAGGGAATAACCAGTGACTGTAGGAGGCCTGCTTATGCTCATTTGCTAGCGGGCCATTCAAAACATATCGTTATTGCAGGGTGACTCCAGAAGTTGACAAGTTAAAGACTGCGCGCCACAATGGGCTTGAAGCCTTGGAAAGAAGAGAAGCCTGGCCCAGTGGGAGTCATTGTGGGGACACTGAATGTCAGATGTTAACAGAAAACGGGGATAAGATGCTTTTTAGGTAGCTTGCTGCTTCCCAAGGTAAAGCAGGAATTGCAAAAATTCCTATCGGCCAATGCTGGGAACGGCAGGAGACAGATGCATGGTTTTTTCGCATCTGGAGGACTTGCCAGAAAGCCTGGGAATGCTGGAATATGATTCATGAGGAGAGGCAAAAGAGATTGAAAGGGCAATTAGCACACTATACAATATGGACGTAAGGAAACAGAACATGAAAACTCCCCCACACGTCCAGCTACTTTGTTCACTGCATGGCAAAAGCAGCTGCTAGGATCCTTCATGCAACAAGATGGAAAACAGAATCCTGACCAGCTACTACTGACTGATTAGACAAAGCGTTAGAATACGGGACACCAGCAACCCTTGCGTTCTTGAAGCAAAAGGCAAGAACTTTGCAATCCAGAAGAAAGCGGAGTCCCATAGGAAATCAGATTGGGGCGGGGGGGAAGGAGGTGGAGAGAAATCCTCGACTTTCAGACTGGCTATGTAAGCCTGGGGGGAAGAAGCATCAGTATGTCATCTACGGCGTTAGGGAGATGTACAAGAAGAAGAGAAGCATAGGGAAATGGCAGCCTGATGTGTGTGTGTTTTGTTGTTTTTTCCCTATCTTGGAATAGTAGTCCTGTAATATGCAAGCTGTATCGTTTCTCTCTTTACTGAACCAAAACGGTCTAGTAAAAAAAGAAAAGGGCTCGGAGTCCCTTTCGGCCCCTGCGTTCCCGTCCCCGGGGAGGCCGCGAAAAACAGCGGCACGGGACAAAAAAAGAAAGCAGAGGTTTAAGGGGACGGCCCTGAGTGCCTTTAAAGCCCTGCTCTCTGCTCAAAACACGAACCGCCACCAATTCTTGAAAAGTTCATGGAAGTTTGTGACGGCAGACTAAAAATCGTCATGAACTTCAGTTGGTGAACCGCTTGGTGCCCATGCCTACCCCTCGCATTCACTCTCCGTCCACACACACACACACTCACACACACACACACGTTCTGTCCACCAGAAGGAACGGGCACCCCACCTCAGTCCACACGAAGGGACGAGGCCCCCGGCTCCGTCCATGCGAAGGGACGGGCACCCCAGCTGCGTCCATTTCATGGGACGTGCACCCGTGCTCCGGCCATCTGAAGGGTCGGGCACTGTGCTCCGTTCATCTGTGTGGACTGGCACTCAAACTCTGTCCCTGCGAACGGATGGGCTCGCAAGCCCTGTCCGTCCAGACAGAGGAGCGCTCAAGCCCTGTCCGCCGCAGCAGATGGGCACTCAAGCCCTGTCCGTCGAAACGAATGGGCATTCGGTCCCTGTCCGTCGGAACGGATGGGCACGCAGGGTTGCACTCACTCAGTCGCTCACTCACACTCTCACTCTGCATCCCTACGCAACCCCCTCCCCCCAGCTACCTACCACTGACGCCCACCCCCACCCCCCGGCCTACTGCCGCCAGCTTCTGCCAGCCAACGTCATCAGGAGCTTCAGGCGTGGCATCACGCCAGGCTTCGGGTCGCCTGGTGCCCCCTGCTTAGCAAGCCCTTCCGCCTCCGCGGAAGAACTTGCCTTCTGGATGCTCCCCCGTCTCTTCGCACGTGGCCCTCCTCTCCCGATCAGCTCTCCTCCTCTCTGGATGGCCTCGATCTGCAAGCTTCCTCAGTCTGCTGAAGAAACAGACAACAAGGCTACAAGGCCAGTCTGAAAACTAAGGGCCCCTTCCACCTCAGCCCGCTCCCCTTCCCACTTCCCGAAAGAGCACACAGTGAGCCCAAGGTTTAGCTCTCCCAGACACTGCCTTCCCCGTTGCTGGCATACAGGTCACAAGCCCTCCTTGCCCAACCCACCCACTGGGAACCAGGAGGGGCAGAGGGGCAGAGGGGCAAGCGAAGGAGTTGGGGAACATCGCTCACCTCTTTCAGTGGCCACGACTGCCTTGAGGGCTTGCAGGAGAACCTCATCAAAACTCCCCCGGGGTATCCCTACAAGGAAAACCCGTGGTAAGCAGGGACGGCTCCTGCCCTTCCCTCCACCGGCATCCTCCAGGCTCCTCCACTGCCTTCGGTTGGCCAGCATCAACTGGCGGCTGCAAGCCCGAGTACATCTATTTCAACCTGTGCACTACTTCCCCTTCATACCTTAACTAAGGGAGCCCCTCCTCACACACACACACACACACACCACTCCATTCACACCACTCCCTGCCCCACTCAAACCATCCCCTAGGCATGGGCAGCAACCAGGGATATGCGGTTAGGCTCCTGGCTGAACTAGGAACGGAACCGCAATCCGAACGGCGCGTCGGGAGGAGAAATAAGGGGCCGAAGAGGACTAGGAGTTGCCTTGCAGCTTCGCATATGAAGTCCTACAAACCAGCGGCAGCACCGGTTGAGAGTACGGACCGGATTCCGGACCCTCAAGGAAGGAAGCAGTGTGAAAACAGAGAGAATGGACCCTAAGGAAGCCATTCATAAGGACTGAGGATTAAAAAAAAAAAAACTGCTGAGAATGATCCAGAGGAAAGATCAAGAGTAAAGCTTGAGAGAGAGAGGGCGGAGCTATGGCACTTAGATAGCTTGAATACTTCGAGCTCCTGTTCCACTGAGGGTCAATCGCTGCTGTGATTGACAGAATCGGGTTTTGGATACGCAAATCCACCTACCATCAACTCAGGAATTCCTTGTGAATCTCTGGGGCCTCTCTGTTCCGCAGGGAAATTAATATTCCCTGGAACGCAAGCTCAGTGTGCACAGGGTCCAGTAAGTGCCGTTCGCCATTTTAAAACTTTCATCTTTCCTTACAACTCTGCAATCTACACAGCTCTTACTCTAATCTTCAAAGCTAATTGGATTCCTCCTTGCAAGACTTTTGACTCATTACAACTCCGGAGTGAAAACAACTGGCAGACATCAGATCAAGCCTACAAACAGTGAGTGGGGGTTTCCCTCGGCACCTTCTCTTCTGGAACAAACTCTTGGCGTGCAAAGCTGCTTTCTTTAACTTAAGCAAGCTAGAGATACAGAAAGATATGTGAGAGAAGGTAAAGAAAGGAGTTAAGGTAGCCAGAATATCCCCTCGCCACTGCTTATAAATCGGAGATTGAAAAAATAGATACAAGAATCTCGCGAGAGCTGCTTGCCAGAACGAGAATTGGCTCGGAAAAGCTTCAACAGGTCATTAAAGCGACGGACGACAGCTGGTGAGACATTACTGTAATACCAAAACAGACTGTTGCTCTTCGTTTGGACACCGAAGGACCTCTACTGGTTATATGCAAAATTGCCTACAAAATGTCCATGCTAAAGAGATTTGCTTATCTACTGGAACTACAGACAGAAGACCTGAAAGCACATATAGATGGCTTGCTTAAAGATATGCTCAAGGAGTTCAAGGGTGGTAAGGAAGAAGTCTCCAACAGGAATGATAAATCAATAACAGTGGCTGATGACAGCTCTAAACAAGGTGAAGATATGCTCAAGGAGCTCAAGGGCGGCAAGGAAGAAGTCTCCAACAGGAATGATGAATCAATAACAGTGGCTGGTGATAGCTCTAAACAAGGTGGAAAATTACCAGTAGAAGAGAAATTGGAAATTATGGAGATGGAAAAGGGGATGCCGGAGTTTTGCAGCCTAGATAAGGACTCCCTACCCAAGAAGACATACAGCCACTCCAAAACAACAGTATACAAGAACCAATCAAAAGATATATGGATCTGCTGTGAAAGTAATCGACTGAAAGGAGCTTCTTGGAAAAAAAACTGTACTGATATTGGAGCCCAGGAGGTACAACTGTTTCAAGATTCACCGATGTATACACCGAGGGAAAGACTACAACTCCACTCGAACATGGGTCAGTGGGAACAACAAGATGCGGCAGGCCTCGATATGAGACCCCCTTAAGCCTCCTCCTGCTTTCTTCAGTAGCCATATAGGCAAGCTGAATTTGAATTAACATATCTCTGTAGTGACTCTCAGCTTAAACTTAAAGCATAACTAACAGGAGGCAGCTAACTGAGGAGGTGTAAATGTAACTAACGAAGACCTTATTTTACAAACTAATGAAGACTCTATCTAATCATTTTTTGTATTTAATACTGTACACTTATATAGCTTACAACCTTAACAACCTATACATATATATATATATTTCTTTTTCCATACAATTAAGTAGGCTTTTATTCTTTTGTTTTCTTTTCCCTAGTGGAAATGAGGATGGCTCTGAGACCACGTTAAGTACAAATTGTTTATGATTGTTAAAAGTGTTAAAAACTATGCAAACAAATGTTGAAACTTCTCTTTTTAAATGTGGTGGAAAGGTGAAAAACTTTATAAGCTTTGGGTAAAAGTCTATAATATTGTAGCCATGTGGAGTCTTATAATTTAAATGAAGAGAAGAGGCTTTTCAAGAACAATGGGGCTCTTATCTGATCTACCCAAGAAAATAAGTTAAAAGGGGATTGAAACGGGGTATCAAGTGTATCAATCGAAGAACATAATCTTTTTCTTTCTGTATCAATAATGTAGATTATTTGCATTGTATTATCTTTAAATATTACAAAAGGGGATTGAAACGGGGGACTAAATGTATCAAATGAAGAGCATAACCTTTCTTTTTCTGTATTAACAATGTAGATTGCCTGTACTTTATTATCTTTAATCTTGGAAAACAAAAATAAAAATCTTATTAAAAAAAAAAAAAAAAAGAGTAAAGCTTGAGACTGCTTGCTAAACATATCGTTTCAGTTTCAAAAGAGACCAAGCCCATCGCTTTGGCCAATGGCTTCGATACGCAAACTTCAAAAGAAAAAAAACAGAATGAGACAGTGTAATTTTGGAGAGGGGAAGGAACGGCAAATTATTAAGGCTGAAGGGAAGACTGTAGCTTGGCTAATTTAACCTCCAGCAGGCTCTACAAGGGAATAACCAGTGACTGTAGGAGGCCTGCTTATGCTCATTTGCTAGCGGGCCATTCAAAACATATCGTTATTGCAGGGTGACTCCAGAAGTTGACAAGTTAAAGACTGCGCGCCACAATGGGCTTGAAGCCTTGGAAAGAAGAGAAGCCTGGCCCAGTGGGAGTCATTGTGGGGACACTGAATGTCAGATGTTAACAGAAAACGGGGATAAGACGCTTTTTAGGTAGCTTGCTGCTTCCCAAGGTAGAGCAGGAATGGCAAAAACTCCTATCGGCCAATGCTGGGAACGGCAGGAGACAGATGCATGGTTTTTTCTCATCTGGAGGACTTGCCAGAAAGCCTGGGAATGCTGGAATATGATTCATGAGGAGAGGCAAAAGAGATTGAAAGGGCAATTAGCACAGGATACAATATGGACGTAAGGAAACAGAACAAGAAAACTCCCCCACACGTCTAGCTACTTTATTCAATGCATGGCAAAAGCAGCTGCTAGGATCCTTCATGCAACAAGATGGAAAACAGAATCCTGACCAGCTACTACTGACTGATTAGACAAAGCGTTGGAATATGGGACACCAGCAACACTTGCGTTCTTGAAGCAAAAGGCAAGAACTTTGCAATCCAGAAGAAAGCGGAGCCCCATAGGAGATCAGATTGGGGCGGGGGGGAAGGAGGTGGAGAGAAATCCTCGACTTTCAGACTGGCTATGTAAGCCTGGGGGGAAGAAGCATCAGTATGTCATCTACGGCGTTAGGGAGATGTACAAGAAGAAGAGAAGCATAGGGAAATGGCAGCCTGATGTGTGTGTGTTTTGTTGTTTTTTCCCTATCTTGGAATAGTAGTCCTGTAATATGCAAGCTGTAGCATTTCTCTCTTTACTGAACCAAAACGGTCTAGTAAAAAAAGAAAAGGGCTCGTAGCCCCTTTCGGCCCCTGCGTTCCCGTCCCCGGAGAGGCCGCGAAAAATAGTGGCACGGGACAAAAAAAGAAAGCAGACGTTTAAGGGGACGGCCCTGAGTGTCTTTAAAGCCCTGCTCCCTGCTCAAAACACGAACCGCCACCAATTCTTAAAAAGTTCATGGAAGTTTGTGACGGCAGGCAAAAAATCGTCATGAACTTCATTTGTAAGCACGAACGACTCCTGCCCTTCCCTCCACCAGCCTCCTCCAGGCTCCTCCACTGCCTTCGGTTGGCCAGCATCAACTGGCAGCTGCAAGCCCGAGTACATGTATTTCAACCTGTGCACTACCTCCCCTTCATACCTTAACTAAGGGAGCCCCTCCTCACACACACAAACACATACACACATACACACCACTCCATTCACACCACTCCCTGCCCCACTCAAACCATCCGCTAGGCATGGGCACCAACCAGGGATATGCGGTTAGGTTCCTGGCTGAACTAGGAATGGAACCGCAATCCGAACAGCGCGTCGGGAGGAGAAATAAGGGGCCGAAGAGGACTATGAGTTGCCTTGCAGCTGCGCATATGAAATCCTACAAACCAGCGGCAGCACCGGTTGAGAGTACGGACTGGATTCCGGACCCTCAAGGAAGGAAGCAGTGTGAAAACAGAGAGAATGGACCCTAAGGAAGCCATTCATAAGGACTGAGGATTTAAAAAAAAAAACTGCTGAGAATGATCCAGAGGAAGGATCAAGAGTAAAGCTTGAGACTGCTTGCTAAACATGTCGTTTCAATGTCAAAAGAGACCAAGCCCATCGCTTTGGCCAATGGCTTCGATACGCAAACTTCAAAAGAAAAAAAACAGAATGAGACAGTGTAATTTTGGAGAGGGGAAGGAACGGCAAATTATTAAGGCTGAAGGGAAGACTGTAGCTTGGCTAATTTAACCTCCAGCAGGCTCTACAAGGGAATAACCAGTGACTGTAGGAGGCCTGCTTATTCTCATTTGCTAGCGGGCCATTCAAAACATATCGTTATTGCAGGGTGACTCCAGAAGTTGACAAGTTAAAGACTGCGCGCCACAATGGGCTTGAAGCCTTGGAAAGAAGAGAAGCCTGGCCCAGTGGGAGTCATTGTGGGGACACTGAATGTCAGATGTTAACAGAAAACGGGGATAAGATGCTTTTTAGGTAGCTTGCTGCTTCCCAAGGTAGAGCAGGAATGGCAAAAACTCCTATCGGCCAATGCTGGGAACCCGCTCCCGTTCCCAAATGTCGGGCTGGCTCTTTAAGACTGGGCAGAGGAGAAGCAGTCTGTCATCTATGGCATTAGGGAGGAGTACCAGAAGAAGCTCCTCCTCCCACACACATACACACACAGACCCCACTCATACCCGTCAGCTCACTCCAGTCCCGTCCTCCGTTCTTCTGAAGGGACCGTAACTCAAAGTGTTTCCCTTCAAACTAATGGGTTCACAAGCCCTGTCCACTGGAACGGAAGTGCAGAAAAGCCCTGTCCGTTGGGAACGGATGGGAACGCAAGCCCTGTCCGTAGGAATGTACGGGCACGCACGGTCCCACTCACTTACTTACTCACTCACTCTCCCACCCTCGGATGGTCCTTCCATCTGAAGGGACCAGGACTCAAGGATCCCCCCCTCACAGACTGTTTTGTGCCAGGCATGAACCTCAGTGTTTTCTCCCTCTTCCCCACCAGGGAAGGCCTCAATTTCTCATGACGCTTGTGAAAAAACCATGGTGATATTTTACTCATACATCTTTTGTCATTTCTGTCCTTCGACATTCATGGGCTGGCTGAGATCTCCCTGCTCATCTCCTTTGCCAATTACCCCCTCCCCTTCCCTGCCATTTCCTTATTCTCATTACTGAGCTGCCCCTGTTTGGTTTTTCAATTTATTGAACACATTTGTAAGCCATTTTTTTGCCTCGTGGAACTCAAGGCAGCTTATTATATTTTATGTATCTATGTATGTTCGTCTGCATTTAGATTTTTTTACCCTCCATTCTCAGAAGCCATCTCATGGCGAGTTACCTTAAAAGATAAAAACCCCACATACATTAAGACATTCAAAATCACCATACTCCAGCACAAACTCCGAGAGGTGCTGACTTTTCCAGATACCTCTAGGTCTTTTGTCTGATTGATCTTAAAGATAGTTCTTAGCTGTGGAGGGGCCCCACGATCTTCCATGCCCAGGCCACAACAGAAGACCTGGGGGAAAAAATCCTTTTTACTGGTCCTGCATCGCCCTCAGCTGTCCTGGGAGCTTGTTCCACCAAGTCGGGGCCAGGACCGAAAAGGCCTCTAGTGGGCCAGGAATCCCTTGGCCAGGAATATAACCTCACCTTTCTCAAAACACACTTTAAAAAGCCATTGTCAAACCTAGGAATGTCACAACCTCAACCCTTTTCTCCTTCCTATTCACCATCCAACTTACCTTTCGGGGGTCCCCTGTCTTTAGCTTTCCCCCCTGCTGTTCTCTCCTGCATGGTCTCCCCACAAAAGGTCTCCCTCGGTGGCCTTGTGGTCACCACCTCCAGGCAGGTGCCCGCTGTGTGCCTCTCTTGGCCTAGGCTTGAGCCCCCTCTGCAAAGTCAGGTCTGGTCATCTCAGGGGTGCGTCTCCAGAAGTGGCTCCTGGGACTTTCCTTGGTGAGGCCTCCTGCATCAGGGCATCAATGAACCAGGGCCCTTTGGGGGCTGTTTCAGAACCCCAGTCTAGTCCTGCCTCCATCAAGGCTGAGAACGTCTGCGAGTTCTGCTGGGGTTGCCAAGTGACCCTCAACCGCCACGGAATTCAGGGCTTGGGGGAGGGGTTAGAAGCACGGACTTTTCATCTGGCGAGCCGGGTTCGATCCCGCGCTCCCCCACATGCAGCCAGCGGGGCAACCTTGGGCTCGCCACAGCACTGTCTGTGGTGCAGAGAGGAAAGGGAAGGCGATTGTAAGCCACTTTGAAACGCCTTTGGGTAGAGAAAAGCAGCATATAAGAACCAACTCTTCTTCTTCAGTGATCTCAGGGCTCTCTCAGCCTCACCTCCCTCACAGGGTGTCTGTGGTGGGGAGTGGAAAGGGAAGGCGAATGTAAGCCACTTTGAAATTCCCTCTGCTGGAGAAAAACAGCATATAAGGACCAAATGTTCTTTTCTTCTTCTTCTTCTTCTTTTCTTCTTCTTCTTCTTCTTCTTCTTAAAGCGACAGATGTTGCTTCTTCTGGGGAGTTTTGATTCCGTGAAGCATTGCTTCCCTCGGAATTTTTTCCTCCAGACTTGGGACTCCTTCAGGCTTGAATGGAGATCCCGACCCCACTCCCAGTCTGTCCCTACTTCCACTTTGGTTTTCTACTGTGGGACAGTAGAGACACGGATATATGGCTGATCCCAGGAGAGTTCCAGGCCCCGCCTGAGTAGGATTCCTAGCCCCCAGGTGAGGCCTGGGGATCTCCTGGGATGACCGTCTCTTTCCAGTCTAAGGCATCAGTTCCCTTGAGGAAAATTGATGCTTTGGACACTGGATGATGTTTGAGGGTTCTGATGTCATTGGAGAGATTCAGGGTTATTTGGGAGAGGGTCTGTGGAGAGAGATCTGTAGTGTTTGCTCTCTTTCCAATCTCCAAGCCATCCAACAAGGTGGGGGTAGAGGGTCCCCTTAGATTCCCTCATTTAAACCTTGGTGTTGTAGACACCAGGTTTTTAAAAAAAGAATAAGCACTCAGTAATGCTGCCCTAAGCAGCGTGACCTCCTAAGGCCACTGATTTCAAGCCGTGAACTGAGAAGAGGGTGCCTCTGAGCACAATGGCACCACAGTGTTTGTTGCCTGTACAACAACAAAAAAATTGAAAGGGTACAGAGGAGAGCGACGAAGATGATCTGGGGCCAAGGGACCAAGCCCTATGAAGATAGGTTGAGGGACTGGGGAATGTTCAGCCTGGAGAAAAGGAGGTTGAGAGGGTAAATGATAGTCCTCTTTAAGTATTTGAAAGGTTGTCACTTGGAGGAGGGCAGGATGCTGTTTATGTTGGCTGCAGAGGAGAGGACATGCAGTAATGGGTTTAAACTTCAAGTACAACGATATAGGCTAGATATCAGGGAAAAAAATTTCACAGTCAGAGTAGTTCAGCAGTGGAATAGGCTGCCTAAGGAGGTGGTGAGCTGCCCCTCACTGGCAGTCTTCAAGCAAAGGTTGAATACACACTTTTCTTGGATGCTTTAGGATGCTTAGGGCTGATCCTCTGTTGAGCAGGGGGTTGGACTAGATGGCCTGTATGGCCCCTTCCAACTCTATGATTCTATCTGGCAGGCATGACTGAGAGTTAAAAGCATCAGGCCAATGGCCCATCCAGTCCAACACTCTGTCTCGCACAATGGCCAAAACCAAGGGGCCATCAGGAGGTCCACTGCAGGGCCAGAGCTCCAGAAGCAGTCCCACTGTAGGCCTATGCAGACCAACACATTGCGTCACACCGTGGCCAAAACCCAGAGAAGAGGAGGTGGCTAGAATTCCAGGAGTCTTCCTGTTGTTGCTTCACAAGCACCAAAAACACAGATTGCCACTGCCCCAGATATAGACACAAGAGAAGCCATGTTGGGTCAGGCCAATGGCCCATCCAGTCCAACCCTCTGGGTCACACAAAACCTAGCTTCTGCCAGGAAGGCCACAAGGAGGGCCCGGCTTCCTCTGAGAAGGCAGTGCTGTTCTGCCTAGATTCCTGTTTTCCCCCCACAGCTTTTAAACCACCTTTGACCTTCAGGGATTTTTGCCTGTCAATAACCCATGGTCTGAAGTGACAGAACTAATTTAAAAATGTTTATCCCACGAGGCAAATAATGTCTTTATTTGCCCCATTCTCTGAAATGGATTGACGGCCAACTCCGGATTGCATCCCTTGCTCAGAGGAGCAGCCAACCTGGATGCAAAGGGCAGGATTCCCAGCTGTTGTGCCTTGTAGAATCACACTTAGAAGAGAACTTGGGACCTCCTCCTTATAATAAAAGGTGTGTATGGATGAGAGCCATTCTTTCTGACTTAGGGTGACCCAATGAATCAATATCCTCTAAAACGTCCAGTCCTGAACCGCCTTGCTCCGGTCCTGCAAACAGAGGGTCGTAGCTTCCTTCCTTGAGTCTCCTCACCTCTTTTCCTGCAGCCTTCCAATTTTCCCTGGCGTTATTGTTTCATTATATTGCTAGCAACAAAGCCCCTTGTGCAAAAATAACAACAATAATAATAATATAACGGGCTCTAGAAAACTGATGCTCAGGGGAAAGGTGGACATGTCAGCTTTACATACATAAAAGCAAAGAAAGTAAATCCATCCATCCCTTCATACATGGGTTTCTTGATGGCCCACAAAGGGCTTCCCAAAGGGGTGGGAGTTCATTAATTTTTAATATGTATTTTTGTATGCTATGACCATTGTATTCTCTTGACAAAATTCTACCAGCCTGTGCCCTGCTTCATTTTGTACTCCAAGGCCAAACTTGCCTATTATCCCGGTTTTCTTTTGGCTTCCTATTTTAGCATTCCAATCCCCCATGATGATAAGCACATCATTTTTTGGCGTTGCTTCTAGAAGGTGTTGTAGGGCTTCATAGAACTGGTCAACTTCATCCTCTTCAGCAGCAGTGGTTGGGGCATAGACCTGGATTACTGTGAGGTTGAATGGTTTGCCTTGGATTCGAACTGAGATCATTCTGTCATTTTAGGGATTGTATCCCAAGACTGCTTTTCCTACTCTCTTACTGATTATGAAGGCTACTCCATTTCTTCTGCAAGATTCTGGTCCACAGTAGAATACCTGATGGTCATCTGAATTAAATTCACCCATTCCTGTCCATTTTAGTTCACTGATTCCTAAAATGTCGATGTTCAGTCTTGTCATCTCTTGTTTAACCATGTCCAGTTTGCCTTGATTCATGGATCTGACGTTCCAGGTTCCTATGGAATAAAAATCTTTACAGCATCGGACTGTCTTTTCGCCTCCAGTTGCCTCCACAACCGAGCATCCTTTCGGCTTTGGCCCAGTCGCTTCATTCATTCTGGCGCTACTCGTACTAGCCGTCTGCTCATCCCCAGTAGCATAGTGGACTCCTTCCGACCTGAGGGGCTCATCTTCCGGCGTCATATCGGTTTGCCTTTTGGAACTGTCCTTTGGGTTTTCATGGCAAGGATACTGGAGTGGTTTGCCATTTCCTTCTCCAGTGGATCACCTTTTGTCAGAGCTCTCAGTTATGACCTGTCCATCCTGGGTAGCCCTGCACAGCAGAGCTCATAGCTTCACTGAGCTACGCAAGTCCCCTTGCCACGGCAAGGCAGTGATCCTTGAAGGGGGAATATGCATTTTAAAATCTGTTAAACATTGACCAGGTGATATGACCATATATGGGAGGGGAGCCGCCCTAGGGCATGTCCACAGCTCTGCTTCCCAACCATCTTCTGCACGACTGTGCCACTGCTGGGGTGTCTCGGAGCCTGGAGAAGGTTTCTGGGGTTTCTCAGGATTAAAAAGGGGGAGAGAGGCTGCCTTAACAGGTCGCACAGTTCTATCTCCCCCTGCCTCCCAGGATCTCAGAAACAGGATATGTGCTTCCACCTCCCCCCATCCAAAACCCCCTTGTGTTAGTCTGAGAGAGAGAAAGAGAGCGAGAGCAGCTGGCCCACGGCTACTCAGCCAGTTTCGGAAGAAAGGATCTGAACCCGCTTCCCCAGAAGAGACTTGCTCAGCCTTGGATCGTGGCCATGCGTGTCATTTGTTCTCACCGGACAGCTGAGAAGGTTCCGATGGTGAAGAGGACATCACAGGACTGAGAAACCTAGTTGCGGGTGTGAGAGTCAGCAAAACCCAAAACTCCAAATGAAACAGACAAGAGTCCCAGGGGAAGCAGAAATAAAATATATTTGCCAATATGGGGACAGCACAGCAACAGGGCTGAAATGCAGATCTCTATCCCAGCAAGGCTGGCAAAGATTTTCAATAACTTTCCTTTCTTGTAACTTTGCAATTCACATATTCCCATGGGTCTCGACATCATTCTTAAGTGTGGATGACACCGGTTGGTTGGCCAAGCTCTCAGGGCAATTGTTCTCCCCCCCTCCCAAGTATGGGTTGACTCATGGTGAAGACTTAATATCCTGAAAGTTAGCAGAGCGCCTTAGTAAGGCAAGGAAGCGCAGAGGGGAAGAAGGGGGAAGCAAACAACAAACAAAGAACAGCACACCCACAACGCTGGCATTGAAGTCACAGAGGAGTTTGCTTCAGCAAGGCCAACCACGTAGTCAAAAGCGGAGTAGTAAAAATCAGCTCTGCATCTTGATCCCCAGCCCACAACATCCCCTGGCTTTTAAGGAATTGGCCCACATGGGTGCATGTTCCCACTGCTGTATAGAACATTGTTGAGCAATTGATGTGTCGTAACTGAAAGGTGAAAACTTGGGGCCATTCTGCACAAGGACCAATGTTGCCAATTGTTCACAGAATGCAGAAACGCTATATTAAATAGTGGAATTTCGTCATTCCGCATAACTTTCTGCATACATATCGTTTCAGTGTCAAAAGAGACCAAGCCCATCGCTTTGGGCAATGCCTTCGATACGCAAACTTCAAAAGAAAAAGAACAGAATGAGACAGTGTAATTTTGGAGAGGGGAAGGAACGGCAAATTATTAAGGCTGAAGGGAAGACTGTAGCTTGGCTAATTTAACCTCCAGCAGGCTCTACAAGGGAATAACCAGTGACTGAAGGAGGCCTGCTTATGCTCATTTGCTAGCGGGACATTCAAAACATATCGTTATTGCATGGTGACTCCAGAAGTTGACAAGTTAAAGACTGCGCGCCACAATGGGCTTGAAGCCTTGGAAAGAAGAGAAGCCTGGCCCAGTGGGAGTCATTGTGGGGACACTGAATGTCAGATGTTAACAGAAAACGGGGATAAGATGCTTTTTAGGTAGCTTGCTGCTTCCCAAGGTAGATCAGGAATGGCAAAAACTCCTATCAGCCAATGCTGGGAACGGCAGGAGACAGATGCATGGTTTTTTCGCATCTGGAGGACTTGCCAGAAAGCCTGGGAATGCTGGAATATGATTCATGAGGAGAGGCAAAAGAGATTGAAAGGGCAATTAGCACAGTATACAGTATGGACGTAAGGAAACAGAACATGAAAACTCCCCCACACGTCCAGCTACTTTGTTCACTGCATGGCAAAAGCAGTTGCTAGGATCCTTCATACAACAAGATGGAAAACAGAATCCTGACCAGCTACGACTGACTGATTAGATAAAGCGTTAGAATACGGGACACCAGCAACCCTTGCGTTCTTGAAGCAAAAGGCAAGAACTTTGCAATCCAGAAGAAAGCGGAGTCCCATAGGAGATCAGATTGGGGCGGGGGGGAAGGAGGTGGAGAGAAATCCTGGACTTTCAGACTGGCTATGTAAGCCTGGGGGGAAGAAGCATCAGTCTGTCATCTACGGCGTTAGGGAGATGTACAAGAAGAAGAGAAGCATAGGGAAATGGCAGCCTGATGTGTGTGTGTTTTGTTGTTTTTTCCCTATCTTGGAATAGTAGTCCTGTAATATGCAAGCTGTAGCATTTCTCTCTTTACTGAACCAAAACGGTCCAGTAAAAAAAGAAAAGGGCTCGGAGTCCCTTTCGGCCCCTGCGTTCCCGTCCCCGGGGAGGCCGCGAAAAACAGCGGCACGGGACAAAAAAAGAAAGCAGAGGTTTAAGGGGATGGCCCTGAGTGCCTTTAAAGCCCTGCTCTCTGCTCAAAACACGAACCGCCACCAATTCTTGAAAAGGTCATGGAAGTTTGTGACGGCAGGCTAAAAATCGTCATGAACTTCAGTTGGTGAACCGCTTGGTGCCCATGCCTACCCCTCGCATTCACTCTCCGTCCACACACACACACACTCACACACACACACACACGTTCTGTCCACCAGAAAGAACGGGCACCCCACCTCAGTCCACACGAAGGGACGAGGCCCCCGGCTCCATCCATGCGACGGGACGGGCACCCCAGCTGCGTCCACTTCAGGGGACGTGCACCCGTGCTCCGGCCATCTGAAGGGTCGGGCACTGTGCTCCGTCCATCTGTCTGGACTGGCACTCAAACTCTGTCCCTGCGAACGGATGGGCTTGCAAGCCCTGTCCGTCCAGACAGAGGAGCGCTCAAGCCCTGTCCGCCGCAGCAGATGGGCACTCAAGCCCTGTCCGTCGAAACGAATGGGCATTCGGTCCCTGTCCGTCGGAACGGATGGGCACGCAGGGTTGCACTCACTCACTCGCTCACTCACACTCTCACTCTGCATCCCTACGCAACTCCCTCCCCCCAACACTTCCTGGCTAGCCGCCTCCCCAACCCTTGCCTGTAGAGTGCTTCTGTCTTGTGTTTGTCAATCTCACAGGGGTGTAACTACAGTGAGGCAGTGAGGTCTGTTCAAGTGCTTTCGGACCAGAGAATCGGCTACTTAGTCAAACAACACAAAGATAGTGGCTGAAGACAAGGTTGAACAAAGAACATGGCAACCACAGCAGTACTGTCAAACTTTATGCACCCTGATTTCTGGAAAGCTGAGGGAGGGAGGGAGGGAGGGAGGGGAGGGGCCTCAACCAGGGCCAGGCCTGGCCCCTACCTGGTGGAATGAGCTCCCGGGCGAGCTACGGGCCCTGCGGGATCCGTCGGCGTTCCGCAGGGCCTATAAAACGGAGCTCTTCCGCCAGGTCCCTGGTTGAGGCTAGGACTGGCGAGGGACAACATTGCCACCCCCCTGGGGTCTGAAGTATACAGTATTAGCCTCCATCCCCTAATGCCGTTGACTGGGTAGGGGAGAGTGGCATTTTCTGCCGTGTTGGGTATATTTATAGTCTATTAGTGGGGGTTTTAATGGGGTATTGTAAGACTACTGTTACCTGCCACAAGCCAGTAGGGAGTGGCAGGAAATGATGATGATGATGATGATAATAATAATAATAGTAATAATAATGATAATGATAATGATAATAATACAAAGTTCGCCCCAGGGGAAGCGACCTAAGTGGGGGAGCAAACATACGTCCACCTCGTTCGGCTGTCCCCAGGCCGCCTGGCAAAACGAGCCCCTGGCCTCCGAGCCAGGTAAGCCGCGCTGGTTTACATGCCACCTCTTAGCGAGGCCCCGAACCCCAGGGAATCTGATCACACACCGGACTCCCTGCCAACACGCTCCAACCCATGCAGACCCGCCACAGAACGAAGCCAAACAGGCCCCGTTCCCGCCAACGCTCCATAACCAGGACCAATTCTATCAGGCCAGCCAAAAACCTTGTGCAACCACAGATCACACCCGGGTCCAACTAAAGAACCCCATCACTTGGCAAACCAAACCATCTGCAGAGGGCGCCCCCAGAGGTTGCTAAGCCAATTAAAGAACTGGCCCCCTCAGCTCCAGTCATTTCAGGGACTTTCGCCCCCAAACTCCCACTTCCACTGATCATTCCTTAATGCTCTGGAAGCCGGGTGTCAGGATTGTAGAATCTCTGTCATAAATTAGCCTGAGTTCCTCCATGTCAGTTATATTGCTTGATTGGGCCTGGCGCCTGCTTGCCCTGGCCTTGTAGTTTGTAAGCTATAAAATAGAATAGTGATGTTATGTTAACCTTTATCTTGTTGTGGGCTCACAGGGTTGTTGTCACCTCTCTCAAGGCTGGGAGAATGGAATCCTGTTTTTGTAACACACATGTCTTTTCTCTCCTACCCCCCTCCTTGGGAACTGTCAAGTTTTGGGCGGGAGAAATGTATTGATAAGCTGGGGCAAATCTGGCCTCTGGTCAGATTTGACTTTCAGTCCAATGCGTATAGTGCTAATCAATAAAACTCTTTTCTTTGGAAGTTTTGTTGTGAGTTTCCTGTGCGTCTGACACCGGGCACCGCTGGCCAGTCGGTCTCACCAGAAAAGCTACCACAACCTCAGGTGCCCCTGCGCCATGGGTATGTTGCATGGCAGTGCCATGTGCCTGGCCACTGTGTGCTGCGATATCCTGGCCTAGGAACATGGATGCAGCCCCTGAGACCCAGGTGACTCCCCCTTGACTCTCTTGCAGCGTTACGAGCACCAGCGGCATGAGAAAAGTCTGATCCGAAAGCCGGCACTCCCCTGCACGTAACCTCCAACCGCTTGGACCTTGTACGGAGTCCCGAGGGGGAGGCCCTGCAGCGGAACAGTTGGGGCAGCCCAAAGGAGCATCTGCCTCCGAATCCCTGTGGTCATCGATGGGGCACCGACACGGGGAACCTCCCTCCTAATGGTGTCCGGAAGGCGAGCCCCTTGATGTCGAGCCAGGGGATGGGAAGGTAGTATCCGCAGACATCAGTGCACATCACCCCCTGGGCCTGTGGCACACCCACTCCTTCGGCACACGCTTCCCTGCCCCACCACCAGCATTAGCAGCCGCGTTGATGTCTGACCTCCGACAATTCAGAAGGTAGGCTCATAAGGTGGAGACATACACCTTGGCCCAGCTGCTGAACTCCAGTCCCTGAACTGCTGGTCCACAGAGGGAAAGGCCCTCCAGATTAGCATCCTCCATTGTGCCTGAGCCAGCCGAGGGCAGCAAGCCCTTCCCGCTGAGCGGACAAGGGCCTGAACCCGTCCCAGCCCTTCAAAGCTCAGCAGGAGGAAGGTGTCTAGAAGCCCAGCAGCCTGAATGGGATGGCTGGACGACTGCTCTGATGCTCTGATCCTCTGAAGGCAGGCAGGCCTTTCTGGTGAATGGGTTTAAACTGTGATGTGTGGGTGTGGGGTGAAAGGGGTGAGAGTGTAAGGAGTCCCACTGGAGGCTTTTCTGCCAACAGTATTACAAACATTTTATTTTTAATAAATAGAAAACAAACATTATCAAACAGGGAATGAAACAGGGAACCCCCCAAACATTTTAAACAAACTTTTTAAAACAGGGATGAAACAGGGAACCCCCCACCCCCACCCCACCCCAAACCACAATTTTAAAGCGCACTAGTCCCCTCTCCAGCACCACCATCTTCTTAGTAGCTGGTAATCTCTGCTGGAAATAACAGCATCTTACTGCTGTCCCAAAGTAGAAAGAAGCATTTGGGGGAAGAGGCTTCTCATAGCCACCACAGTCAAGTCAGCCTCCAAAACTTTAAATGTAGCCATGCTGTCCACCAGTGGAATTATTCCCTGGAACATCAAATAAAATCAGTGCCTATGTCCTCCACTGGAGTAGGTGTCGCCAACACTTCCTGGCTAGCCGCCTCCCCAACCCTTGCCTGTAGAGTGCTTCTGTCTTGTGTTTGTCAATCTCACAGGGGTGTTACTACAGTGAGGCAGTGAGGTCTGTTCAAGTGCTTTCGGACCAGAGAATCGGCTACTTAGTCAAACAACACAAGGATAGTGGCTGAAGACAAGGTTGAACACAAGAACATTAAACTTTATTTCACATAGCACACATAGGCAAAAGGTCACAATCAAAACCGTCTCCTATTTCTGAAAAGGTAACTGGCCATAGCGTCCCGAACCTTGCACCCCTCCGAATAGATCCTTTTTTTTCTGGCTTGAGGGATGGCTGCTGCATCCTCAAGGACTACAGGGTCTGATTCAGCCACTGGGAAGGGGATGTGATGTCCCTTGTCCTCGCAGATGTTGTTCCAAGATGACACATGCGATGATCAATGGTGTCACATTGTCTATATGCACATGGAGTCGTGACATCAAGCGATGGAACCGAGCCTTCAAAGGGCCAAAGGCACGCTCCACGACATTCCTTGCGCGGGAGTGCCTGAGGTTGTAGTAGCTCTGCACATTTGTCCTCGGCCGCTTATAGGGAGTCATGAGCCAGCGTCGTGTGGGGTAGGCTCCATCTCCGAGCACCAAAGCCGGAACACGCACTCCCTCAATGGTGGCGGTGGGGTTGCCGGGGACAAAGACCCCTTGGTCCATGGTTGCCCTGAGGTTCGATTCACGGAACACAAGGGCATCGTGCCTCCTCCCACTCCACCCCACCTCAAAATCTATAAACCGTCCGGAGAAGTCCACGGTTCCCTGAAGGAGAACAGGACAAAAGTCCTTCCTGTTCCCGTGCTCCTTTATGCTTCCCTCAGGTGCTCGGATCGGGATGTGGGTACCGTCAACCGCGGTGAAACAAGGTGGGAACCCGTCTGAGGAAAGAAAAAGAAAAGAATAGACACCAGGGATTAAAGTTAACGTGGGGCGCATCGAGTATTCGTTGCTCACCTATCAAAAATTGTGGGGACACTGAATGTCAGATGTTAACAGAAAACGCGGATAAGATGCTTTTTAGGTAGCTTGCTGCTTCCCAAGGTAGAGCAGGAATGGCAAAAACTCCTATCGGCCAATGCTGGGAACGGCAGGAGACAGATGCATGGTTTTTTCGCATCTGGAGGACTTGCCAGAAAGCCTGGGAATGCTGGAATATGATTCATGAGGAGAGGCAAAAGAGATTGAAAGGGCAATGAGCACAGTATACAATATGGACGTAAGGAAACAGAACATGAAAACTCCTCCATACGTCCAGCTACTTTGTTCACTGCATGGCAAAAGCAGCTGCTAGGATCCTTCATGCAACACGATGGAAAACAGAATCCTGACCAGCTACTACTGACTGATTAGACAAAGCGTTAGAATACGGGACACCAGCAACACTTGCGTTCTTGAAGCAAAAGGCAAGAACTTTGCAATCCAGAAGAAAGGGGAGTCCCATAGGAGATCAGATTGGGGCGGGGGGGAAGGAGGTGGAGAGAAATGCTCTGGATGCTCCCCCGTCTCTTCGCACGTGGCCCTCCTCTCCCGATCAGCTCTCCTCCTCTCTGGATGGCCTCGATCTGCAAGCTTCCTCAGTCTGCTGACGAAACAGACAACAAGTCTACAAGGCCAGTCTGAGAACTCAGGGCCCCTTCCACCTCAGCCCGCTCCCCTTCCCCGTTGCTGGCATAAAGGTCACAAGCCCTCCTTGCCCAACCCACCCACTGGGGACCAGGAGGGGCAGAGAGGCAAGCGAAGGAGTTGGGGAACATCGCTCACCTCTTTCAGTGGCCACGACTCCCTTGAGGGCTTGCAGGAGAACCTCATCAAAACTCCCCCGGGGTATCCCTACAAGGAAAACCCGTGGTAAGCAGGGACGGCTCCTGCCCTTCCCTCCACCGGCATCCTCCAGGCTCCTCCACTGCCTTCGGTTGGCCAGCATGAACTGGCGGCTGCAAGCCCGAGTACATCTATTTCAACCTGTGCACTACCTCCCCTTCATACCTTAACTAAGGGAGCCCTTCCTCACACACACACACACACACCACTCCATTCACACCACTCCCTGCCCCACTCAAACCATCCCCTAGGCATGGGCACCAACCAGGGATATGCGGTTAGGTTCCTGGCTGAACTAGGGACGGAACCGCAATCCGAACGGCGCATCGGGAGGAGAAATAAGGGGCCGAAGAGGACTAGGAGTTGCCTTGCAGCTTCGCATATGAAGTCCTACAAACCAGCGGCAGCACCGGTTGAGAGTACGGACTGGATTCCGGACCCTCAAGGAAGGAAGCAGTGTGAAAACAGAGAGAATGGACCCTAAGGAAGCCATTCATAAGGACTGAGGATTTAAAAAAAAAAAAACTGCTGAGAATGATCCAGAGGAAAGATCAAGAGTAAAGCTTGAGACTGCTTGCTAAACATATCGTTTCAGTGTCAAAAGAGACCAAGCCCATCGCTTTGGCCAATGGCTTCGATACGCAAACTTCAAAAGAAAAAAAACAGAATGAGACAGTGTAATTTTGGAGAGGGGAAGGAACGGCAAATTATTAAGGCTGAAGGGAAGACTGTAGCTTGGCTAATTTAACCTCCAGCAGGCTCTACAAGGGAATAACCAGTGACTGTAGGAGGCCTGCTTATTCTCATTTGCTAGCGGGCCATTCAAAACATATCGTTATTGCAGGGTGACTCCAGAAGTTGACAAGTTAAAGACTGCGCGCCACAATGGGCTTGAAGCCTTGGAAAGAAGAGAAGCCTGGCCCAGTGGGAGTCATTGTGGGGACACTGAATGTCAGATGTTAACAGAAAACGGGGATAAGATGCTTTTTAGGTAGCTTGCTGCTTCCCAAGGTAGATCAGGAATGGCAAAAACTCCTATCAGCCAATGCTGGGAACGGCAGGAGACAGATGCATGGTTTTTTCGCATCTGGAGGACTTGCTAGAAAGCCTGGGAATGCTGGAATATGATTCATGAGGAGAGGCAAAAGAGATTGAAAGGGCAATTAGCACAGTATACAATATGGACGTAAGGAAACAGAACAAGAAAACTCCTCCACACGTCTAGCTACTTTGTTCAATGCATGGCAAAAGCAGCTGCTAGGATCCTTCATGCAACAAGATGGAAAACAGAATCCTGACCAGCTACTACCGACTGATTAGACAAAGCGTTAGAATACGGGACACCAGCAACACTTGCGTTCTTGAAGCAAAAGGCAAGAACTTTGCAATCCAGAAAAAAGCGGAGTCCCATAGGAGATCAGATTGGGGCGGGGGGGGAAGGAGGTGGAGAGAAATCCTCGACTTTCAGACTGGCTATGTAAGCCTGGCGGGAAGAAGCATCAGTATGTCATCTACGGCGTTAGGGAGATGTACAAGAAGAAAAGAAGCATAGGGAAATGGCAGCCTGATGTGTGTGTGTTTTGTTGTTTTTTCCCTATCTTGGAATAGTCGTCCTGTAATATGCAAGCTGTAGCATTTCTCTCTTTACTGAACCAAAACGGTCTAGTAAAAAAAGAAAAGGGCTCGGAGTCCCTTTCGGCCCCTGCGTTCCCGTCCCCGGGGAGGCCGCGAAAAACAGCGGCACGGGACAAAAAAAGAAAGCAGAGGTTTAAGGGGACGGCCCTTAGTGCCTTTAAAGCCCTGCTCTCTGCTCAAAACACGAACCGCCACCAATTCTTGAAAAGTTCATGGAAGTTTGTGACGGCAGGCTAAAAATCGTCATGAACTTCAGTTGGTGAGCCGCTTGGTGCCCATGCCTACCCCTCGCATTCACTCTCCGTCCACACACACACACACACTCACACACACACACACACACGTTCTGTCCACCAGAAGGAACGGGCACCCCACCTCAGTCCACACGAAGGGACGAGGCCCCCGGCTCCGTCCATGCGAATGGACGGGCACCCCAGCTGCGTCCACTTCAGGGGACGTGCACCCGTGCTCCGGCCATCTGAAGGGTCGGGCACTGTGCTCCTTTCATCTGTGTGGACTGGCACTCAAACTCTGTCCCTGCGAACGGATGGGCTCGCAAGCCCTGTCCGTCCAGACAGAGGAGCGCTCAAGCCCTGTCCGCCGCAGCAGATGGGCACTCAAGCCCTGTCCGTCGAAACGAATGGGCGTTCGGTCCCTGTCCGTCGGAACGGATGGGCACGCAGGGTTGCACTCACTCACTCGCTCACTCACACTCTCACTCTGCATCCCTACGCAACCCCCTCCCCCCAGCTACCTGCCACTGATGCCCACCCCCACCCCCCGGCCGACTGCCGCCAGCTTCTGCCAGCCAACGTCATCAGGAGCTTCAGGCGTGGCATCACGCCAGGCTTCGGGTCGCCTGGTGCCCCCTGCTTAGCAAGCCCTTCCGCCTCCGCGGAAGAACTTGCCTTCTGGATGCTCCCCCGTCTCTTCGCACGTGGCCCTCCTCTCCCGATCAGCTCTCCTCCTCTCTGGATGGCCTCGATCTGCAAGCTTCCTCAGTTTGCTGAAGAAACAAACAACAAGTCTACAAGGCCAGTCTGAGAACTCAGGGCCCCTTCCACCTCAGCCCGCTCCCCTTCCCAGTTCCCGAAAGAGCACACAGTGAGCCCAAGGTTTAGCTCTCCCAGACACTGCCTTCCCCGTTGCTGGCATACAGGTCACAAGCCCTCCTTGCCCAACCCACCCACTGGGGACCAGGAGGGGCAGAGAGGCAAGCGAAGGAGTTGGGGAACATCGCTCACCTCTTTCAGTGGCCACGACTCCCTTGAGGGCTTGCAGGAGAACCTCATCAAAACTCCCCCGGGGTATCCCTACAAGGAAAACCCGTGGTAAGCAGGGACGGCTCCTGCCCTTCCCTCCACCGGCATCCTCCAGGCTCCTCCACTGCCTTCGGTTGGCCAGCATCAACTGGCGGCTGCAAGCCCGAGTACATCTATTTCAACCTGTGCACTACCTCCCCTTTATACCTTAACTAAGGGAGCCCCTCCTCACACACACACACACACACACACACACACACACACACACACACACACACCACTCCATTCACACCACTCCCTGCCCCACTCAAACCATCCCCTAGGCATGGGAACCAAACAGGGATATGCGGTTAGGTTCCTGGCTGAACTAGGGACGGAACCGCAATCCGAACGGCGCGTCGGGAGGAGAAATAAGGGGCCGAAGAGGACTAGGAGTTGCCTTGCAGCTTCGCATATGAAGTCCTACAAACCAGCGGCAGCACCGGTTGAGAGTACGGACTGGATTCCGGACACTCAAGGAAGGAAGCAGTGTGAAAACAGAGAGAATGGACCCTAAGGAAGCCATTCATAAGGACTGAGGATTTAAAAAAAAAACTGCTGAGAATGATCCAGAGGAAAGATCAAAAGTAAAGCTTGAGACTGCTTACTAAACATATCGTTTCAGTGTCAAAAGAGACCAAGCCCATCGCTTTGGCCAATGACTTCGATACGCAAACTTCAAAAGAAAAAAAACAGAATGAGACAATGTAATTTTGGAGAGGGGAAGGAACGGCAAATTATTAAGGCTGAAGGGAAGACTGTAGCTTGGCTAATTTAACCTCCAGCAGGCTCTACAAGGGAATAACCAGTGACTGTAGGAGGCCTGCTTATTCTCATTTGCTAGCGGGCCATTCAAAACATATCGTTATTGCAGGGTGACTCCAGAAGTTGACAAGTTAAAGACTGCGCGCCACAATGGGCTTGAAGCCTTGGAAAGAAGAGAAGCCTGGCCCAGTGGGAGTCATTGTGGGGACACTGAATGTCAGATGTTAACAGAAAACGGGTATAAGATGCTTTTTAGGTAGCTTGCTGCTTCCCAAGGTAGAGCAGGAATGGCAAAAACTCCTATCAGCCAATGCTGGGAACGGCAGGAGACAGATGCATGGTTTTTTCGCATCTGGAGGACTTGGAAAACAGAATCCTGACCAGCTACGACTGACTGATTAGATAAAGCGTTAGAATACGGGACACCAGCAACCCTTGCGTTCTTGAAGCAAAAGGCAAGAACTTTGCAATCCAGAAGAAAGCGGAGCCCCATAGGAGATCAGATTGAGGCGGGGGGGGGGAGGAGGTGGAGAGAAATCCTCGACTTTCAGACTGGCTATGTAAGCCTGGGGGGAAGAAGCATCAGTCTGTCATCTACGGCGTTAGGGAGATGTACAAGAAGAAGAGAAGCATAGGGAAATGGCAGCCTGATGTGTGTGTGTTTTGTTGTTTTTTCCCTATCTTGGAATAGTAGTCCTGTAATATGCAAGCTGTAGCATTTCTCTCTTTACTGAACCAAAACGGTCTAGTAAAAAAAGAAATGGGCTCAGAGTCCCTTTCGGCCCCTGCGTTCCCGTCCCCGGGGAGGCCGCGAAAAACAGCGGCACGGGACAAAAAAAGAAAGCAGAGGTTTAAGGGGACGGCCCTGAGTGCCTTTAAAGCCCTGCTCTCTGCTCAAAACACGAACCGCCACCAATTCTTGAAAAGTTCATGGAAGTTTGTGACGGCAGGCTAAAAATCGTCATGAACTTCAGTTGGTGAGCCGCTTGGTGCCCATGCCTACCCCTCGCATTCACTCTCCGTCCACACACACACACACACACACACGTTCGGTCCACCAGAAGGAACGGGCACCCCACCTCAGTCCACACGAAGGGACGAGGCCCCCGGCTCCGTCCATGCGAAGGGACGGGCACCCCAGCTGCGTCCACTTCAGGGGACGTGCACCCGTGCTCCGGCCATCTGAAGGGTCGGGCACTGTGCTCCGTTCATCTGTGTGGACTGGCACTCAAACTCTGTCCCTGCGAACGGATGGGCTCGCAAGCCCTGTCCGTCCAGACAGAGGAGCGCTCAAGCCCTGTCTGCCGCAGCAGATGGGCACTCAAGCCCTGTCCGTCGAAACGAATGGGCGTTCGGTCCCTGTCCGTCGGAACGGATGGGCACGCAGGTTTGCACTCACTCACTCACTTGCTCACTCACACTCTCACTCTGCATCCCTACGCAACCCCCTCCCCCCAGCTACCTGCCACTGATGCCCACCCCCACCCCCCGGCCGACTGCCGCCAGCTTCTGCCAGCCAACGTCATCGGGAGCTTCAGGCGTGGCATCACGCCAGGCTTCGGGTCGCCTGGTGCCCCCTGCTTAGCAAGCCCTTCCGCCTCCGCGGAAGAACTTGCCTTCTGGATGCTCCCCCGTCTCTTTGCACGTGGCCCTCCTCTCCCGATCAGCTCTCCTCCTCTCTGGATGGCCTCGATCTGCAAGCTTCCTCAGTCTGCTGAAGAAACAGACAACAAGTCTACAAGGCCAGTCTGAGATCTCAGGGCCCCTTCCACCTCAGCCCGCTCCCCATCCCACTTCCCGAAAGAGCACACAGTGAGCCCAAGGTTTAGCTCTCCCAGACACTGCCTTCCCCGTTGCTGGCATACAGGTCACAAGCCCTCCTTGCCCAAACCACCCACTGGGGACCAGGAGGGGCAGAGAGGCAAGCGAAGGAGTTGGGGAACATCGCTCACCTCTTTCAGTGGCCACGACTCCCTTGAGGGCTTGCAGGAGAACCTCATCAAAACTCCCCCGGGGTATCCCTACAAGGAAAACCCGTGGTAAGCAGGGACGGCTCCTGCCCTTCCCTCCACCGGCATCCTCCAGGCTCCTCCACTGCCTTCGGTTGGCCAGCATCAACTGGCGGCTGCAAGCCCGAGTACATCTATTTCAACCTGTGCACTACCTCCCCTTCATACCTTAACTAAGGGAGCCCCTCCTCACACACACACACACACACACACACACACACCACTCCATTCACACCACTCCATTCACACCACTCCCTGCCCCACTCAAACCATCCCCTAGGCATGGGAACCAAACAGGGATATGCGGTTAGGTTCCTGGCTGAACTAGGGACGGAACCGCAATCCGAACGGCGCGTCGGGAGGAGAAATAAGGTGCCGAAGAGGACTAGGAGTTGCCTTGCAGCTTCGCATATGAAGTCCTACAAACCAGCGGCAGCACCGGTTGAGAGTACGGACTGGATTCCGGACCCTCAAGGAAGGAAGCAGTGTGAAAACAGAGAGAATGGACCCTAAGGAAGCCATTCATAAGGACTGAGGATTAAAAAAAAAAAACTGCTGAGAATGATCCAGAGGAAAGATCAAGAGTAAAGCTTGAGACTGCTTGCTAAACATATCGTTTCAGTGTCAAAAGAGACCAAGCCCATTGCTTTGGCCAATGACTTCGATACGCAAACTTCAAAAGAAAAAAAACAGAATGAGACAGTGTAATTTTGGAGAGGGGAAGGAACGGCAAATTATTAAGGCTGAAGGGAAGACTGTAGCTTGGCTAATTTAACCTCCAGCAGGCTCTACAAGGGAATAACCAGTGACTGAAGGAGGCCTGCTTATGCTCATTTGCTAGCGGGACATTCAAAACATATCGTTACTGCAGGGTGACTCCAGAAGTTGACAAGTTAAAGACTGCGCGCCACAATGGGCTTGAAGCCTTGGAAAGAAGAGAAGGCTGGCCCAGTGGGAGTCATTGTGGGGACACTGAATGTCAGATGTTAACAGAAAACGGGGATAAGATGCTTTTTAGGTAGCTTGCTGCTTCCCAAGGTAGATCAGGAATGGCAAAAACTCCTATCAGCCAATGCTGGGAACGGCAGGAGACAGATGCATGGTTTTTTCGCATCTGGAGGACTTGCTAGAAAGCCTGGGAATGCTGGAATATGATTCATGAGGAGAGGCAAAAGAGATTGAAAGGGCAATTAGCACAGTATACAATATGGACGTAAGGAAACAGAACAAGAAAACTCCTCCATACGTCTAGCTACTTTGTTGAATGCATGGCAAAAGCAGCTGCTAGGATCCTTCATGCAACAAGATGGAAAACAGAATCCTGACCAGCTACTACTGACTGATTAGACAAAGCGTTAGAATACGGGACACCAGCAACACTTGCGTTCTTGAAGCAAAAGGCAAGAACTTTGCAATCCAGAAGAAAGCGGAGTCCCATAGGAGATCAGATTGGGGTGGGGGGGAAGGAGGTGGAGAGAAATCCTCGACTTTCAGACTGGCTATGTAAGCCTGGGGGGAAGAAGCATCAGTATGTCATCTACGGCGTTAGGGAGATGTACAAGAAGAAGAGAAGCATAGGGAAATGGCAGCCTGATGTGTGTGTGTTTTGTTGTTTTTTCCCTATCTTGGAATAGTAGTCCTGTAATATGCAAGCTGTAGCATTTCTCTCTTTACTGAACCAAAACGGTCTAGTAAAAAAAGAAAAGGGCTCGGAGTCCCTTTCGGCCCCTGCGTTCCCGTCCCCGGGGAGGCCGCGAAAAACAGCGGCACGGGACAAAAAAAGAAAGCAGAGGTTTAAGGGGACGGCCCTGAGTGCCTTTAAAGCCCTGCTCTCTGCTCAAAACACGAACCGCCACCAATCCTTGAAAAGTTCATGGAAGTTTGTGACGGCAGGCTAAAAATCGTCATGAACTTCAGTTGGTGAGCCGCTTGGTGCCCATGCCAACCCTCGCATTCACTCTCCGTCCACACACACACACACACTCACACACACACACACACGTTCGGTCCACCAGAAGGAACGGGCACCCCACCTCAGTCCACACGAAGGGACGAGGCCCCCGGCTCCGTCCATGCGAAGGGACGGGCACCCCAGCTGCGTCCACTTCAGGGGACGTGCACCCGTGCTCCGGCCATCTGAAGGGTCGGGCACTGTGCTCCGTTCATCTGTGTGGACTGGCACTCAAACTCTGTCCCTGCGAACGGATGGGCTCGCAAGCCCTGTCCGTCCAGACAGAGGAGCGCTCAAGCCCTGTCTGCCGCAGCAGATGGGCACTCAAGCCCTGTCCGTCGAAACGAATGGGCGTTCGGTCCCTGTCCGTCGGAACGGATGGGCACGCAGGTTTGCACTCACTCACTCACTTGCTCACTCACACTCTCACTCTGCATCCCTACGCAACCCCCTCCCCCCAGCTACCTGCCACTGATGCCCACCCCCACCCCCCGGCCGACTGCCGCCAGCTTCTGCCAGCCAACGTCATCGGGAGCTTCAGGCGTGGCATCACGCCAGGCTTCGGGTCGCCTGGTGCCCCCTGCTTAGCAAGCCCTTCCGCCTCCGCGGAAGAACTTGCCTTCTGGATGCTCCCCCGTCTCTTTGCACGTGGCCCTCCTCTCCCGATCAGCTCTCCTCCTCTCTGGATGGCCTCGATCTGCAAGCTTCCTCAGTCTGCTGAAGAAACAGACAACAAGTCTACAAGGCCAGTCTGAGATCTCAGGGCCCCTTCCACCTCAGCCCGCTCCCCATCCCACTTCCCGAAAGAGCACACAGTGAGCCCAAGGTTTAGCTCTCCCAGACACTGCCTTCCCCGTTGCTGGCATACAGGTCACAAGCCCTCCTTGCCCAAACCACCCACTGGGGACCAGGAGGGGCAGAGAGGCAAGCGAAGGAGTTGGGGAACATCGCTCACCTCTTTCAGTGGCCACGACTCCCTTGAGGGCTTGCAGGAGAACCTCATCAAAACTCCCCCGGGGTATCCCTACAAGGAAAACCCGTGGTAAGCAGGGACGGCTCCTGCCCTTCCCTCCACCGGCATCCTCCAGGCTCCTCCACTGCCTTCGGTTGGCCAGCATCAACTGGCGGCTGCAAGCCCGAGTACATCTATTTCAACCTGTGCACTACCTCCCCTTCATACCTTAACTAAGGGAGCCCCTCCTCACACACACACACACACACACACACACACACCACTCCATTCACACCACTCCATTCACACCACTCCCTGCCCCACTCAAACCATCCCCTAGGCATGGGAACCAAACAGGGATATGCGGTTAGGTTCCTGGCTGAACTAGGGACGGAACCGCAATCCGAACGGCGCGTCGGGAGGAGAAATAAGGGGCCGAAGAGGACTAGGAGTTGCCTTGCAGCTTCGCATATGAAGTCCTACAAACCAGCGGCAGCACCGGTTGAGAGTACGGACTGGATTCCGGCCCCTCAAGGAAGGAAGCAGTGTGAAAACAGAGAGAATGGACCCTAAGGAAGCCATTCATAAGGACTGAGGATTAAAAAAAAAAAACTGCTGAGAATGATCCAGAGGAAAGATCAAGAGTAAAGCTTGAGACTGCTTGCTAAACATATCGTTTCAGTGTCAAAAGAGACCAAGCCCATTGCTTTGGCCAATGACTTCGATACGCAAACTTCAAAAGAAAAAAAACAGAATGAGACAGTGTAATTTTGGAGAGGGGAAGGAACGGCAAATTATTAAGGCTGAAGGGAAGACTGTAGCTTGGCTAATTTAACCTCCAGCAGGCTCTACAAGGGAATAACCAGTGACTGAAGGAGGCCTGCTTATGCTCATTTGCTAGCGGGACATTCAAAACATATCGTTACTGCAGGGTGACTCCAGAAGTTGACAAGTTAAAGACTGCGCGCCACAATGGGCTTGAAGCCTTGGAAAGAAGAGAAGGCTGGCCCAGTGGGAGTCATTGTGGGGACACTGAATGTCAGATGTTAACAGAAAACGGGGATAAGATGCTTTTTAGGTAGCTTGCTGCTTCCCAAGGTAGATCAGGAATGGCAAAAACTCCTATCAGCCAATGCTGGGAACGGCAGGAGACAGATGCATGGTTTTTTCGCATCTGGAGGACTTGCTAGAAAGCCTGGGAATGCTGGAATATGATTCATGAGGAGAGGCAAAAGAGATTGAAAGGGCAATTAGCACAGTATACAATATGGACGTAAGGAAACAGAACAAGAAAACTCCTCCATACGTCTAGCTACTTTGTTGAATGCATGGCAAAAGCAGCTGCTAGGATCCTTCATGCAACAAGATGGAAAACAGAATCCTGACCAGCTACTACTGACTGATTAGACAAAGCGTTAGAATACGGGACACCAGCAACACTTGCGTTCTTGAAGCAAAAGGCAAGAACTTTGCAATCCAGAAGAAAGCGGAGTCCCATAGGAGATCAGATTGGGGTGGGGGGGAAGGAGGTGGAGAGAAATCCTCGACTTTCAGACTGGCTATGTAAGCCTGGGGGGAAGAAGCATCAGTATGTCATCTACGGCGTTAGGGAGATGTACAAGAAGAAGAGAAGCATAGGGAAATGGCAGCCTGATGTGTGTGTGTTTTGTTGTTTTTTCCCTATCTTGGAATAGTAGTCCTGTAATATGCAAGCTGTAGCATTTCTCTCTTTACTGAACCAAAACGGTCTAGTAAAAAAAGAAAAGGGCTCGGAGTCCCTTTCGGCCCCTGCGTTCCCGTCCCCGGGGAGGCCGCGAAAAACAGCGGCACGGGACAAAAAAAGAAAGCAGAGGTTTAAGGGGACGGCCCTGAGTGCCTTTAAAGCCCTGCTCTCTGCTCAAAACACGAACCGCCACCAATCCTTGAAAAGTTCATGGAAGTTTGTGACGGCAGGCTAAAAATCGTCATGAACTTCAGTTGGTGAGCCGCTTGGTGCCCATGCCAACCCTCGCATTCACTCTCCGTCCACACACACACACACACTCACACACACACACACACGTTCGGTCCACCAGAAGGAACGGGCACCCCACCTCAGTCCACACGAAGGGACGAGGCCCCCGGCTCCGTCCATGCGAAGGGACGGGCACCCCAGCTGCGTCCACTTCAGGGGACGTGCACCCGTGCTCCGGCCATCTGAAGGGTCGGGCACTGTGCTCCGTTCATCTGTGTGGACTGGCACTCAAACTCTGTCCCTGCGAACGGATGGGCTCGCAAGCCCTGTCCGTCCAGACAGAGGAGCGCTCAAGCCCTGTCCGCCGCAGCAGATGGGCACTCAAGCCCTGTCCGTCGAAACGAATGGGCGTTCGATCCCTGTCCGTCGGAACGGATGGGCACGCAGGGTTGCACTCACTCACTCAGTCGCTCACTCACACTCTCACTCTGCATCCCTACGCAACCCCCTCCCCCCAGCTACCTGCCACTGATGCCCACCCCCACCCCCCGGCCGACTGCCGCCAGCTTCTGCCAGCCAACGTCATCGGAAGCTTCAGGCGTGGCATCACGCCAGGCTTCGGGTCGCCTGGTGCCCCCTGCTTAGCAAGCCCTTCCGCCTCCGCGGAAGAACTTGCCTTCTGGATGCTCCCCCGTCTCTTCGCACGTGGCCCTCCTCTCCCGATCAGCTCTTCTCCTCTCTGGATGGCCTCGATCTGCAAGCTTCCTCAGTCTGCTGAAGAAACAGACAACAAGTCTACAAGGCCAGTCTGAGAACTCAGGGCCCCTTCCACCTCAGCCCGCTCCCCTTTCCACTTCCCGAAAGAGCACACAGTGAGCCCAAGGTTTAGCTCTCCCAGACACTGCCTTCCCCGTTGCTGGCATACAGGTCACAAGCCCTCCTTGCCCAAACCACCCACTGGGGACCAGGAGGGGCAGAGAGGCAAGCGAAGGAGTTGGGGAACATCGCTCACCTCTTTCAGTGGCCACGACTGCCTTGAGGGCTTGCAGGAGAACCTCATCAAAACTCCCCCGGGGTATCCCTACAAGGAAAACCCGTGGTAAGCAGGGACGGCTCCTGCCCTTCCCTCCACCGGCATCCTCCAG
Organism: Paroedura picta; assembly: GCF_049243985.1. Classification (NCBI taxonomy): domain Eukaryota; kingdom Metazoa; phylum Chordata; class Lepidosauria; order Squamata; family Gekkonidae; genus Paroedura; species Paroedura picta. The sequence goes on along the minus strand of NC_135377.1, from coordinate 72,244,960 downwards.
GCTCCTCCACTGCCTTCGGTTGGCCAGCATCAACTGGCGGCTGCAAGCCCGAGTACATCTATTTCAACCTGTGCACTACCTCCCCTGCATACCTTAACAAAGGGAGCCCCTCCTCACACACACACACACACACACACACACACACACACACACCACTCCATTCACACCACTCCCTGCCCCACTCAAACCATCCCCTAGGCATGGGCACCAACCAGGGATATGCGGTTAGGTTTCTGGCTGAACTAGGGACGGAACCGCAATCCGAACGGCGCGTCGGGAGGAGAAATAAGGAGCCGAAGAGGACTAGGAGTTGCCTTGCAGCTTCGCATATGAAGTCCTACAAACCAGCGGCAGCACCGGTTGAGAGTACGGACTGGATTCCGGACCCTCAAGGAAGGAAGCAGTGTGAAAACAGAGAGAATGGACCCTAAGGAAGCCATTCATAAGGACTGAGGATTCAAAAAAAAAAACTGCTGAGAATGATCCAGAGGAAAGATCAAGAGTAAAGCTTGAGACTGCTTGCTAAACATATCGTTTCAGTGTCAAAAGAGACCAAGCCCATTGCTTTGGCCAATGACTTCGATACGCAAACTTCAAAAGAAAAAAAACAGAATGAGACAGTGTAATTTTGGAGAGGGGAAGGAACGGCAAATTATTAAGGCTGAAGGGAAGACTGTAGCTTGGCTAATTTAACCTCCAGCAGGCTCTACAAGGGAATAACCAGTGACTGAAGGAGGCCTGCTTATGCTCATTTGCTAGCGGGACATTCAAAACATATCGTTACTGCAGGGTGACTCCAGAAGTTGACAAGTTAAAGACTGCGCGCCACAATGGGCTTGAAGCCTTGGAAAGAAGAGAAGGCTGGCCCAGTGGGAGTCATTGTGGGGACACTGAATGTCAGATGTTAACAGAAAACGGGGATAAGATGCTTTTTAGGTAGCTTGCTGCTTCCCAAGGTAGATCAGGAATGGCAAAAACTCCTATCAGCCAATGCTGGGAACGGCAGGAGACAGATGCATGGTTTTTTCGCATCTGGAGGACTTGCTAGAAAGCCTGGGAATGCTGGAATATGATTCATGAGGAGAGGCAAAAGAGATTGAAAGGGCAATTAGCACAGTATACAATATGGACGTAAGGAAACAGAACAAGAAAACTCCTCCATACGTCTAGCTACTTTGTTGAATGCATGGCAAAAGCAGCTGCTAGGATCCTTCATGCAACAAGATGGAAAACAGAATCCTGACCAGCTACTACTGACTGATTAGACAAAGCGTTAGAATACGGGACACCAGCAACACTTGCGTTCTTGAAGCAAAAGGCAAGAACTTTGCAATCCAGAAGAAAGCGGAGTCCCATAGGAGATCAGATTGGGGTGGGGGGGAAGGAGGTGGAGAGAAATCCTCGACTTTCAGACTGGCTATGTAAGCCTGGGGGGAAGAAGCATCAGTATGTCATCTACGGCGTTAGGGAGATGTACAAGAAGAAGAGAAGCATAGGGAAATGGCAGCCTGATGTGTGTGTGTTTTGTTGTTTTTTCCCTATCTTGGAATAGTAGTCCTGTAATATGCAAGCTGTAGCATTTCTCTCTTTACTGAACCAAAACGGTCTAGTAAAAAAAGAAAAGGGCTCGGAGTCCCTTTCGGCCCCTGCGTTCCCGTCCCCGGGGAGGCCGCGAAAAACAGCGGCACGGGACAAAAAAAGAAAGCAGAGGTTTAAGGGGACGGCCCTGAGTGCCTTTAAAGCCCTGCTCTCTGCTCAAAACACGAACCGCCACCAATCCTTGAAAAGTTCATGGAAGTTTGTGACGGCAGGCTAAAAATCGTCATGAACTTCAGTTGGTGAGCCGCTTGGTGCCCATGCCAACCCTCGCATTCACTCTCCGTCCACACACACACACACACTCACACACACACACACACGTTCGGTCCACCAGAAGGAACGGGCACCCCACCTCAGTCCACACGAAGGGACGAGGCCCCCGGCTCCGTCCATGCGAAGGGACGGGCACCCCAGCTGCGTCCACTTCAGGGGACGTGCACCCGTGCTCCGGCCATCTGAAGGGTCGGGCACTGTGCTCCGTTCATCTGTGTGGACTGGCACTCAAACTCTGTCCCTGCGAACGGATGGGCTCGCAAGCCCTGTCCGTCCAGACAGAGGAGCGCTCAAGCCCTGTCCGCCGCAGCAGATGGGCACTCAAGCCCTGTCCGTCGAAACGAATGGGCGTTCGATCCCTGTCCGTCGGAACGGATGGGCACGCAGGGTTGCACTCACTCACTCAGTCGCTCACTCACACTCTCACTCTGCATCCCTACGCAACCCCCTCCCCCCAGCTACCTGCCACTGATGCCCACCCCCACCCCCCGGCCGACTGCCGCCAGCTTCTGCCAGCCAACGTCATCGGAAGCTTCAGGCGTGGCATCACGCCAGGCTTCGGGTCGCCTGGTGCCCCCTGCTTAGCAAGCCCTTCCGCCTCCGCGGAAGAACTTGCCTTCTGGATGCTCCCCCGTCTCTTCGCACGTGGCCCTCCTCTCCCGATCAGCTCTTCTCCTCTCTGGATGGCCTCGATCTGCAAGCTTCCTCAGTCTGCTGAAGAAACAGACAACAAGTCTACAAGGCCAGTCTGAGAACTCAGGGCCCCTTCCACCTCAGCCCGCTCCCCTTTCCACTTCCCGAAAGAGCACACAGTGAGCCCAAGGTTTAGCTCTCCCAGACACTGCCTTCCCCGTTGCTGGCATACAGGTCACAAGCCCTCCTTGCCCAAACCACCCACTGGGGACCAGGAGGGGCAGAGAGGCAAGCGAAGGAGTTGGGGAACATCGCTCACCTCTTTCAGTGGCCACGACTGCCTTGAGGGCTTGCAGGAGAACCTCATCAAAACTCCCCCGGGGTATCCCTACAAGGAAAACCCGTGGTAAGCAGGGACGGCTCCTGCCCTTCCCTCCACCGGCATCCTCCAGGCTCCTCCACTGCCTTCGGTTGGCCAGCATCAACTGGCGGCTGCAAGCCCGAGTACATCTATTTCAACCTGTGCACTACCTCCCCTGCATACCTTAACAAAGGGAGCCCCTCCTCACACACACACACACACACACACACACACACACACACACCACTCCATTCACACCACTCCCTGCCCCACTCAAACCATCCCCTAGGCATGGGCACCAACCAGGGATATGCGGTTAGGTTCCTGGCTGAACTAGGGACGGAACCGCAATCCGAACGGCGCGTCGGGAGGAGAAATAAGGAGCCGAAGAGGACTAGGAGTTGCCTTGCAGCTTCGCATATGAAGTCCTACAAACCAGCGGCAGCACCGGTTGAGAGTACGGACTGGATTCCGGACCCTCAAGGAAGGAAGCAGTGTGAAAACAGAGAGAATGGACCCTAAGGAAGCCATTCATAAGGACTGAGGATTCAAAAAAAAAAACTGCTGAGAATGATCCAGAGGAAAGATCAAGAGTAAAGCTTGAGACTGCTTGCTAAACATATCGTTTCAGTGTCAAAAGAGACCAAGCCCATCGCTTTGGCCAATGACTTCGATACGCAAACTTCAAAAGAAAAAAAACAGAACGAGACAGTGTAATTTTGGAGAGGGAAAGGAACGGCAAATTATTAAGGCTGAAGGGAAGACTGTAGCTTGGCTAATTTACTCTCCAGCAGGCTCCAAAAGGGAATAACCAGTGACTGTAGGAGGCCTGCTTATTCTCATTTGCTAGCGGGCCATTCAAAACATATCGTTATTGCAGGGTGACTCCAGAAGTTGACAAGTTAAAGACTGCGCGCCACAATGGGCTTGAAGCCTTGGAAAGAAGAGAAGCCTGGCCCAGTGGGAGTCATTGTGGGGACACTGAATGTCAGATGTTAACAGAAAACGGGGATAAGATGCTTTTTAGGTAGCTTGCTGCTTCCCAAGGTAGAGCAGGAATGGCAAAAACTCCTATCAGCCAATGCTGGGAACGGCAGGAGACAGATGCATGGTTTTTTCGCATCTGGAGGACTTGCTAGAAAGCCTGGGAATGCTGGAATATGATTCATGAGGAGAGGCAAAAGAGATTGAAAGGGCAATTAGCACAGTATACAATATGGACGTAAGGAAACAGAACAAGAAAACTCCCCCACACGTCTAGCTACTTTGTTCAATGCATGGCAAAAGCAGCTGCTAGGATCCTTCATGCAACAAGATGGAAAACAGAATCCTGACCAGCTACTACGGACTGATTAGACAAAGCGTTAGAATACGGGACACCAGCAACACGTGCGTTCTTGAAGCAAAAGGCAAGAACATTGCAATCCAGAAGAAAGCGGAGTCCCATAGGAGATCAGATTGGGGCGGGGGGGAAGGAGGTGGAGAGAAATCCTCGACTTTCAGACTGGCTATGTAAGCCTGGGGGGAAGAAGCATCAGTCTGTCATCTACGGCGTTAGGGAGATGTACAAGAAGAAGAGAAGCATAGGGAAATGGCAGCCTGATGTGTGTGTGTGTTTTGTTGTTTTTTCCCTATCTTGGAATAGTCGTCCTGTAATATGCAAGCTGTAGCATTTCTCTCTTTACTGAACCAAAACGGTCTAGTAAAAAAAGAAAAGGGCTCGGAGTCCCTTTCGGCCCCTGCGTTCCCGTCCCCGGGGAGGCCGCGAAAAACAGCGGCACGGGACAAAAAAAGAAAGCAGAGGTTTAAGGGGACGGCCCTGAGTGCCTTTAAAGCCCTGCTCTCTGCTCAAAACACGAACCGCCACCAATTCTTGAAAAGTTCATGGAAGTTTGTGACGGCAGGCTAAAAATCGTCATGAACTTCAGTTGGTGAGCCGCTTGGTGCCCATGCCTACCCCTCGCATTCACTCTCCGTCCACACACACACACACACTCACACACACACACACACACACACATGTTCTGTCCACCAGAAGGAACGGGCACCCCACCTCAGTCCACACGAAGGGACGAGGCCCCCGGCTCCGTCCATGCGAAGGGACGGGCACCCCAGCTGCGTCCACTTCAGGGGACGTGCGCCCGTGCTCCGGCCATCTGAAGGGTCGGGCACTGTGCTCCGTTCATCTGTGTGGACTGGCACTCAAACTCTGTCCCTGCGAACGGATGGGCTCGCAAGCCCTGTCCGTCCAGACAGAGGAGTGCTCAAGCCCTGTCCGCCGCAGCAGATGGGCACTCAAGCCCTGTCCGTCGAAACGAATGGGCGTTCGGTCCCTGTCCGTCGGAACGGATGGGCACGCAGGGTTGCACTCACTCACTCGCTCACTCACACTCTCACTCTGCATCCCTACGCAACCCCCTCCCCCCAGCTACCTACCACTGATGCCCACCCCCACCCCCCGGCCGACTACCGCCAGGTTCTGCCGGCCAACGTCATCAGGAGCTTCAGGCGTGGCATCACGCCAGGCTTCGGGTCGCCTGGTGCCCCCTGCTTAGCAAGCCCTTCCGCCTCCGCGGAAGAACTTGCCTTCTGGATGCTCCCCCGTCTCTTCGCACGTGGCCCTCCTCTCCCGATCAGCTCTTCTCCTCTCTGGATGGCCTCGATCTGCAAGCTTCCTCAGTCTGCTGAAGAAACAGACAACAAGTCTACAAGGCCAGTCTGAGAACTCAGGGCCCCTTCCACCTCAGCCCGCTCCCCTTTCCACTTCCCGAAAGAGCACACAGTGAGCCCAAGGTTTAGCTCTCCCAGACACTGCCTTCCCCGTTGCTGGCATACAGGTCACAAGCCCTCCTTGCCCAAACCACCCACTGGGGACCAGGAGGGGCAGAGAGGCAAGCGAAGGAGTTGGGGAACATCGCTCACCTCTTTCAGTGGCCACGACTGCCTTGAGGGCTTGCAGGAGAACCTCATCAAAACTCCCCCGGGGTATCCCTACAAGGAAAACCCGTGGTAAGCAGGGACGGCTCCTGCCCTTCCCTCCACCGGCATCCTCCAGGCTCCTCCACTGCCTTCGGTTGGCCAGCATCAACTGGCGGCTGCAAGCCCGAGTACATCTATTTCAACCTGTGCACTACCTCCCCTGCATACCTTAACAAAGGGAGCCCCTCCTCACACACACACACACACACACACACACACACACCACTCCATTCACACCACTCCCTGCCCCACTCAAACCATCCCCTAGGCATGGGCACCAACCAGGGATATGCGGTTAGGTTCCTGGCTGAACTAGGGACGGAACCGCAATCCGAACGGCGCGTCGGGAGGAGAAATAAGGAGCCGAAGAGGACTAGGAGTTGCCTTGCAGCTTCGCATATGAAGTCCTACAAACCAGCGGCAGCACCGGTTGAGAGTACGGACTGGATTCCGGACCCTCAAGGAAGGAAGCAGTGTGAAAACAGAGAGAATGGACCCTAAGGAAGCCATTCATAAGGACTGAGGATTCAAAAAAAAAAACTGCTGAGAATGATCCAGAGGAAAGATCAAGAGTAAAGCTTGAGACTGCTTGCTAAACATATCGTTTCAGTGTCAAAAGAGACCAAGCCCATCGCTTTGGCCAATGACTTCGATACGCAAACTTCAAAAGTAAAAAAACAGTATGAGACAGTGTAATTTTGGAGAGGGGAAGGAACGGCAAATTATTAAGGCTGAAGGGAAGACTGTAGCTTGGCTAATTTAACCTCCAGCAGGCTCTACAAGGGAATAACCAGTGACTGTAGGAGGCCTGCTTATGCTCATTTGCTAGCGGGCCATTCAAAACATATCGTTATTGCAGGGTGACTCCAGAAGTTGACAAGTTAAAGACTGCGCGCCACAATGGGCTTGAAGCCTTGGAAAGAAGAGAAGCCTGGCCCAGTGGGAGTCATTGTGGGGGACACTGAATGTCAGATGTTAACAGAAAACGGGGATAAGATGCTTTTTAGGTAGCTTGCTGCTTCCCAAGGTAGAGCATTAATGGCAAAAACTCCTATCGGCCAATGCTGGGAACGGCAGGAGACAGATGCATGGTTTTTTCGCATCTGGAGGACTTGCTAGAAAGCCTGGGAATGCTGGAATATGATTCATGAGGAGAGGCAAAAGAGATTGAAAGGGCAATTAGCACAGTATACAATATGGACGTAAGGAAACAGAACAAGAAAACTCCCCCACACGTCTAGCTACTTTGTTCAATGCATGGCAAAAGCAGCTGCTAGGATCCTTCATGCAACAAGATGGAAAACAGAATCCTGACCAGCTACTACTGACTGATTAGACAAAGCGTTAGAATACGGGACACCAGCAACACTTGCGTTCTTGAAGCAAAAGGCAAGAACTTTGCAATCCAGAAGAAAGCGGAGTCCCATAGGAGATCAGATTGGGGCGGGGGGGAAGGAGGTGGAGAGAAATCCTGGACTTTCAGACTGGCTATGTAAGCCTGGGGGGAAGAAGCATCAGTATGTCATCTACGGCGTTAGGGAGATGTACAAGAAGAAGAGAAGCATAGGGAAATGGCAGCCTCATGTGTGTGTGTTTTGTTGTTTTTTCCCTATCTTGGAATAGTAGTCCTGTAATATGCAAGCTGTAGCCTTTCTCTCTTTACTGAACCAAAACGGTCTAGTAAAAAAAGAAAAGGGCTCGGAGTCCCTTTCGGCCCCTGCGTTCCCGTCCCCGGGGAGGCCGCGAAAAACAGCGGCACGAGACAAAAAAAGAAAGCAGAGGTTTAAGGGGACGGCCCTGAGTGCCTTTAAAGCCCTGCTCTCTGCTCAAAACACGAACCGCCACCAATTCTTGAAAAGTTCATGGAAGTTTGTGACGGCAGGCTAAAAATCGTCATGAACTTCAGTTGGTGAGCCGCTTGGTGCCCATGCCTCCCCCTCGCATTCACTCTCCGTCCACACACACACACACACTCACACACACACACACACACACACACACGTTCTGTCCACCAGAAGGAACGGGCACCCCACCTCAGTCCACACGAAGGGACGAGGCCCCCGGCTCCGTCCATGCGAAGGGACGGGCACCCCAGCTGCGTCCACTTCAGGGGACGTGCGCCCGTGCTCCGGCCATCTGAAGGGTCGGGCACTGTGCTCCGTTCATCTGTGTGGACTGGCACTCAAACTCTGTCCCTGCGAACGGATGGGCTCGCAAGCCCTGTCCGTCCAGACAGAGGAGCGCTCAAGCCCTGTCCGCCGCAGCAGATGGGCACTCAAGCCCTGTCCGTCGAAACGAATGGGCGTTCGGTCCCTGTCCGTCGGAACGGATGGGCACGCAGGGTTGCACTCACTCACTCGCTCACTCACACTCTCATTCTGCATCCCTACGCAACCCCCTCCCCCCAGCTACCTACCACTGATGCCCACCCCCACCCCCCGGCCGACTGCCGCCAGGTTCTGCCGGCCAACGTCATCAGGAGGTTCAGGCGTGGCATCACGCCAGGCTTCGGGTCGCCTGGTGCCCCCTGCTTAGCAAGCCCTTCCGCCTCCGCGGAAGAACTTGCCTTCTGGATGCTCCCCCGTCTCTTCGCACGTGGCCCTCCTCTCCCGATCAGCTCTTCTCCTCTCTGGATGGCCTCGATCTGCAAGCTTCCTCAGTCTGCTGAAGAAACAGACAACAAGTCTACAAGGCCAGTCTGAGAACTCAGGGCCCCTTCCACCTCAGCCCGCTCCCCTTTCCACTTCCCGAAAGAGCACACAGTGAGCCCAAGGTTTAGCTCTCCCAGACACTGCCTTCCCCGTTGCTGGCATACAGGTCACAAGCCCTCCTTGCCCAAACCACCCACTGGGGACCAGGAGCGGCAGAGAGGCAAGCGAAGGAGTTGGGGAACATCGCTCACCTCTTTCAGTGGCCACGACTGCCTTGAGGGCTTGCAGGAGAACCTCATCAAAACTCCCCCGGGGTATCCCTACAAGGAAAACCCGTGGTAAGCAGGGACGGCTCCTGCCCTTCCCTCCACCGGCATCCTCCAGGCTCCTCCACTGCCTTCGGTTGGCCAGCATCAACTGGCGGCTGCAAGCCCGAGTACATCTATTTCAACCTGTGCACTACCTCCCCTGCATACCTTAACAAAGGGAGCCCCTCCTCACACACACACACACACACACACACACACACACACACACACCACTCCATTCACACCACTCCCTGCCCCACTCAAACCATCCCCTAGGCATGGGCACCAACCAGGGATATGCGGTTAGGTTCCTGGCTGAACTAGGGACGGAACCGCAATCCGAACGGCGCGTCGGGAGGAGAAATAAGGAGCCGAAGAGGACTAGGAGTTGCCTTGCAGCTTCGCATATGAAGTCCTACAAACCAGCGGCAGCACCGGTTGAGAGTACGGACTGGATTCCGGACCCTCAAGGAAGGAAGCAGTGTGAAAACAGAGAGAATGGACCCTAAGGAAGCCATTCATAAGGACTGAGGATTCAAAAAAAAAACTGCTGAGAATGATCCAGAGGAAAGATCAAGAGTAAAGCTTGAGACTGCTTGCTAAACATATCGTTTCAGTGTCAAAAGAGACCAAGCCCATCGCTTTGGCCAATGACTTCGATACGCAAACTTCAAAAGTAAAAAAACAGTATGAGACAGTGTAATTTTGGAGAGGGGAAGGAACGGCAAATTATTAAGGCTGAAGGGAAGACTGTAGCTTGGCTAATTTAACCTCCAGCAGGCTCTACAAGGGAATAACCAGTGACTGTAGGAGGCCTGCTTATTCTCATTTGCTAGCGGGCCATTCAAAACATATCGTTATTGCAGGGTGACTTCAGAAGTTGACAAGTTAAAGACTGCGCGCCACAATGGGCTTGAAGCCTTGGAAAGAAGAGAAGCCTGGCCCAGTGGGAGTCATTGTGGGGACACTGAATGTCAGATGTTAACAGAAAACGGGGATAAGATGCTTTTTAGGTAGCTTGCTGCTTCCCAAGGTAGAGCAGGAATGGCAAAAACTCCTATCAGCCAATGCTGGGAACGGCAGGAGACAGATGCATGGTTTTTTCGCATCTGGAGGACTTGCTAGAAAGCCTGGGAATGCTGGAATATGATTCATGAGGAGAGGCAAAAGAGATTGAAAGGGCAATTAGCACAGTATACAATATGGACGTAAGGAAACAGAACAAGAAAACTCCTCCACACGTCTAGCTACTTTGTTCAATGCATGGCAAAAGCCGCTGCTAGGATCCTTCATGCAACAAGATGGAAAACAGAATCCTGACCAGCTACTACGGACTGATTAGACAAAGCGTTAGAATACGGGACACCAGCAACACTTGCGTTCTTGAAGCAAAAGGCAAGAACTTTGCAATCCAGAAAAAAGCGGAGTCCCATAGGAGATCAGATTGGGGCGGGGGGGAAGGAGGTGGAGAGAAATCCTGGACTTTCAGACTGGCTATGTAAGCCTGGGGGGAAGAAGCATCAGTATGTCATCTACGGCGTTAGGGAGATGTACAAGAAGAAGAGAAGCATAGGGAAATGGCAGCCTCATGTGTGTGTGTTTTGTTGTTTTTTCCCTATCTTGGAATAGTAGTCCTGTAATATGCAAGCTGTAGCATTTCTCTCTTTACTGAACCAAAACGGTCTAGTAAAAAAAGAAAAGGGCTCGGAGTCCCTTTCGGCCCCTGCGTTCCCGTCCCCGGGGAGGCCGCGAAAAACAGCGGCACGGGACAAAAAAAGAAAGCAGAGGTTTAAGGGGACGGCCCTGAGTGCCTTTAAAGCCCTGCTCTCTGCTCAAAACACGAACCGCCACCAATTCTTGAAAAGTTCATGGAAGTTTGTGACGGCAGGCTAAAAATCGTCATGAACTTCAGTTGGTGAGCCGCTTGGTGCCCATGCCTACCCCTCGCATTCACTCTCCGTCCACACACACACACACACTCACACACACACACACACACACACGTTCTGTCCACCAGAAGGAACGGGCACCCCACCTCAGTCCACACGAAGGGACGAGGCCCCCGGCTCCGTCCATGCGAAGGGACGGGCACCCCAGCTGCGTCCACTTCAGGGGACGTGCGCCCGTGCTCCGGCCATCTGAAGGGTCGGGCACTGTGCTCCGTTCATCTGTGTGGACTGGCACTCAAACTCTGTCCCTGCGAACGGATGGGCTCGCAAGCCCTGTCCGTCCAGACAGAGGAGCGCTCAAGCCCTGTCCGCCGCAGCAGATGGGCACTCAAGCCCTGTCCGTCGAAACGAATGGGCGTTCGGTCCCTGTCCGTCGGAACGGATGGGTACGCAGGGTTGCACTCACTCACTCGCTCACTCACACTCTCACTCTGCATCCCTACGCAACCCCCTCCCCCCAGCTACCTACCACTGATGCCCACCCCCACCCCCCGGCCGACTGCCGCCAGCTTCTGCCGGCCAACGTCATCAGGAGCTTCAGGCGTGGCATCACGCCAGGCTTCGGGTCGCCTGGTGCCCCCTGCTTAGCAAGCCCTTCCGCCTCCGCGGAAGAACTTGCCTTCTGGATGCTCCCCCGTCTCTTCGCACGTGGCCCTCCTCTCCCGATCAGCTCTCCTCCTCTCTGGATGGCCTCGATCTGCAAGCTTCCTCAGTCTGCTGAAGAAACAGACAACAAGTCTACAAGGCCAGTCTGAGAACTCAAGGCCCCTTCCACCTCAGCCCGCTCCCCTTCCCACTTCCTGAAAGAGCACACCGTGAGCCCAAGGTTTAGCTCTCCCAGACACTGCCTTCCCCGTTGCTGGCATACAGGTCACAAGCCCTCCTTGCCCAACCCACCCACTGGGGACCAGGAGAGGCAGAGAGGCCAGCGAAGGAGTTGGGGAACATCGCTCACCTCTTTCAGGGGCCACGACTCCCTTGAGGGCTTGCAGGAGAACCTCATCAAAACTCCCCCGGGGTATCCCTACAAGGAAAACCCGTGGTAAGCAGGGACGGCTCCTGCCCATCTCTCCACCGGCATCCTCCAGGCTCCTCCACTGCCTTCGGTTGGCCAGCATCAACTGGCGGCTGCAAGCCCGAGTACATCTATTTCAACCTGTGCACTACCTCCCCTTCATACCTTAACTAAGGGAGCCCCTCCTCACACACACACACACACCACTCCATTCACACCACTCCCTGCCCCACTCAAACCATCCCCTAGGCATGGGCACCAACCAGGGATATGCGGTTAGGTTCCTGGCTGAACTAGGGACGGAACCGCAATCCGAACGGCGCGTCGGGAGGAGAAATAAGGGGCCGAAGAGGACTAGGAGTTGCCTTGCAGCTTCGCATATGAAGTCCTACAAACCAGCGGCAGCACCGGTTGAGACTACGGACTGGATTCCGGACCCTCAAGGAAGGAAGCAGTGTGAAAACAGAGAGAATGGACCCTAAGGAAGAGATTCATAAGGACTGAGGATTTAAAAAAAAAACTGCTGAGAATGATCCAGAGGAAAGATCAAGAGTAAAGCTTGAGACTGCTTGCTAAACATATCGTTTCAGTGTCAAAAGAGACCAAGCCCATCGCTTTGGCCAATGACTTCGATACGCAAACTTCAAAAGTAAAAAAACAGTATGAGACAGTGTAATTTTGGAGAGGGGAAGGAACGGCAAATTATTAAGGCTGAAGGGAAGACTGTAGCTTGGCTAATTTAACCTCCAGCAGGCTCTACAAGGGAATAACCAGTGACTGTAGGAGGCCTGCTTATGCTCCTTTGCTAGCGGGCCATTCAAAACATATCGTTATGGCAGGGTGACTCCAGAAGTTGACAAGTTAAAGACTGCGCGCCACAATGGGCTTGAAGCCTTGGAAAGAAGAGAAGCCTGGCCCAGTGGGAGTCATTGTGGGGACACTGAATGTCAGATGTTAACAGAAAACGGGGATAAGATGCTTTTTAGGTAGCTTGCTGCTTCCCAAGGTAGAGCAGGAATGGCAAAAACTCCTATCGGCCAATGCTGGGAACCCGCTCCCGTTCCCAAATGTCGGGCTGGCTCTTTAAGACTGGGCAGAGGAGAAGCAGTCTGTCATCTATGGCATTAGGGAGGAGTACCAGAAGAAGCTCCTCCTCCCACACACATACACACACAGACCCCACTCATACCCGTCAGCTCACTCCAGTCCCGTCCTCCGTTCTTCTGAAGGGACCGTAACTCAAAGTGTTTCCCTTCGAACTAATGGGTTCACAAGCCCTGTCCACTGGAACGGAAGTGCAGAAAAGCCCTGTCCGTTGGGAACGGATGGGAACGCAAGCCCTGTCCGTAGGAATGTACGGGCACGCACGGTCCCACTCACTTACTTACTCACTCACTCTCCCACCCTCGGGTGGTCCTTCCATCTGAAGGGACCAGGACTCAAGGATCCCCCCCTCACAGACTGTTTTGTGCCAGGCATGAACCTCAGTGTTTTCTCCCTCTTCCCCACCAGGGAAGGCCTCAATTTCTCATGACGCTTGTGAAAAAACCATGGTGATATTTTACTCATACATCTTTTGTCATTTCTGTCCTTCGACATTCATGGGCTGGCTGAGATCTCCCTGCTCATCTCCTTTGCCAATTACCCCCTCCCCTTCCCTGCCATTTCCTTATTCTCATTACTGAGCTGCCCCTGTTTGGTTTTTCAATTTATTGAACACATTTGTAAGCCATCTTTTTGCCTCGTGGAACTCAAGGCAGCTTATTATATTTTATGTATCTATGTATGTTCGTCTGCATTTAGATTTTTTTACCCTCCATTCTCAGAAGCCATCTCATGGCGAGTTACCTTAAAAGATAAAAACCCCACATACATTAAGACATTAAAAATCACCATACTCCAGCACAAACTCCGAGAGGTGCTGACTTTTCCAGATACCTCTAGGTCTTTTGTCTGATTGATCTTAAAGATAGTTCTTAGCTGTGGAGGGGCCCCACGGTCTTCCATGCCCAGGCCACAACACAAGACCTGGGGGGAAAAATCCTTTTTACTGGTCCTGCATCGCCCTCAGCTGTCCTGGGAGCTTGTTCCACCAAGTCGGGGCCAGGACCGAAAAGGCCTCTAGTGGGCCAGGAATCCCTTGGCCAGGAATATAACCTCACCTTTCTCAAAACACACTTTAAAAAGCCATTGTCAAACCTAGGAATGTCACAACCTCAACCCTTTTCTCCTTCCTATTCACCATCCAACTTACCTTTCGGGGGTCCCCTGTCTTTAGCTTTCCCCCCTGCTGTTCTCTCCTGCATGGTCTCCCCACAAAAGGTCTCCCTCGGTGGCCTTGTGGTCACCACCTCCAGGCAGGTGCCCGCTGTGTGCCTCTCTTGGCCTAGGCTTGAGCCCCCTCTGCAAAGTCAGGTCTGGTCATCTCAGGGGTGCGTCTCCAGAAGTGGCTTCTGGGACTTTCCTTGGTGAGGCCTCCTGCATCAGGGCATCAATGAACCAGGGCCCTTTGGGGGCTGTTTCAGAACCCCAGTCTAGTCCTGCCTCCATCAAGGCTGAGAACGTCTGCGAGTTCTGCTGGGGTTGCCAAGTGACCCTCAACCACCACGGAATTCAGGGCTTGGGGGAGGGGTTAGAAGCGCGGACTTCTCCTCTGGCGATCCGGGTTCGATCCCGCGTTCCCCCACATGCAGCCAGTGGGGCGACCCTGGGCTCGCCACAGCACTGTCTGTGGTGCAGAGAGGAAAGGGAAGGCGATTGTAAGCCACTTTGAAACGCCTTTGGGTAGAGAAAAGCAGCATATAAGAACCAACTCTTCTTCTTCTTCAGTGATCTCAGGGCTCTCTCAGCCTCACCTCCCTCACAGGGTGTCTGTAGTGGGGAGAGGAAAGGGAAGGCGAATGTAAGCCACTTTGAAATTCCCTCTGCTGGAGAAAAACAGCATATAAGGACCAAATGTTCTTTTCTTCTTCTTCTTCTTCTTCAAGCGACAGATGTTGCTTCTTCTGGGGAGTTTTGATTCCGTGAAGCATTGCTTCCCTCGGAATTTTTTCCTCCAGACTTGGGACTCCTTCAGGCTTGAATGGAGATCCCGACCCCACTCCCAGTCTGTCCCTACTTCCACTTTGGTTTTCTACTGTGGGACAGTAGAGACACGGATATATGGCTGATCCCAGGAGAGTTCCAGGCCCCGCCTGAGTAGGATTCCTAGCCCCCAGGTGAGGCCTGGGGATCTCCTGGGATGACCGTCTCTTTCCAGTCTAAGGCATCAGTTCCCTTGAGGAAAATTGATGCTTTGGACACTGGATGATGTTTGAGGGTTCTGATGTCATTGGAGAGATTCAGGGTTATTTGGGAGAGGGTCTGTGGAGAGAGATCTGTAGTGTTTGCTCTCTTTCCAATCTCCAAGCCATCCAACAAGGTGGGGGTAGAGGGTCCCCTTAGATTCCCTCATTTAAACCTTGGTGTTGTAGACACCAGGTTTTTAAAAAAAGAATAAGCACTCAGTAATGCTGCCCTAAGCAGCGTGACCTCCTAAGGCCACTGATTTCAAGCCGTGAACTGAGAAGAGGGTGCCTCTGAGCACAATGGCACCACAGTGTTTGTTGCCTGTACAACAACAAAAAATTGAAAGGGTACAGAGGAGAGCGACGAAGATGATCTGGGGCCAAGGGACCAAGCCCTATGAAGATAGGTTGAGGGACTGGGGAATGTTCAGCCTGGAGAAAAGGAGGTTGAGAGGGTAAATGATAGTCCTCTTTAAGTATTTGAAAGGTTGTCACTTGGAGGAGGGCAGGATGCTGTTTATGTTGGCTGCAGAGGAGAGGACATGCAGTAATGGGTTTAAACTTCAAGTACAACGATATAGGCTAGATATCAGGGAAAAAAATTTCACAGTCAGAGTAGTTCAGCAGTGGAATAGGCTGCCTAAGGAGGTGGTGAGCTGCCCCTCACTGGCAGTCTTCAAGCAAAGGTTGAATACACACTTTTCTTGGATGCTTTAGGATGCTTAGGGCTGATCCTCTGTTGAGCAGGGGGTTGGACTAGATGGCCTGTATGGCCCCTTCCAACTCTATGATTCTATCTGGCAGGCATGACTGAGAGTTAAAAGCATCAGGCCAATGGCCCATCCAGTCCAACACTCTGTCTCGCACAATGGCCAAAACCAAGGGGCCATCAGGAGGTCCACTGCAGGGCCAGAGCTCCAGAAGCAGTCCCACTGTAGGCCTATGCAGACCAACACATTGCGTCACACCGTGGCCAAAACCCAGAGAAGAGGAGGTGGCTAGAATTCCAGGAGTCTTCCTGTTGTTGCTTCACAAGCACCAAAAACACAGATTGCCACTGCCCCAGATATAGACACAAGAGAAGCCATGTTGGGTCAGGCCAATGGCCCATCCAGTCCAACCCTCTGGGTCACACAAAACCTAGCTTCTGCCAGGAAGGCCACAAGGAGGGCCCGACTTCCTCTGAGAAGGCAGTGCTGTTCTGCCTAGATTCCTGTTTTCCCCCCACAGCTTTTAAACCACCTTTGACCTTCAGGGATTTTTGCCTGTCAATAACCCATGGTCTGAAGTGACAGAACTAATTTAAAAATGTTTATCCCACGAGGCAAATAATGTCTTTATTTGCCCCATTCTCTGAAATGGATTGACGGCCAACTCCGGATTGCATCCCTTGCTCAGAGGAGCAGCCAACCTGGATGCAAAGGGCAGGATTCCCAGCTGTTGTGCCTTGTAGAATCACACTTAGAAGAGAACTTGGGACCTCCTCCTTATAATAAAAGGTGTGTATGGATGAGAGCCATTCTTTCTGACTTAGGGTGACCCAATGAATCAATATCCTCTAAAACGTCCAGTCCTGAACCGCCTTGCTCCGGTCCTGCAAACAGAGGGTCGTAGCTTCCTTCCTTGAGTCTCCTCACCTCTTTTCCTGCAGCCTTCAAATTTTCCCTGGCGTTATTGTTTCATTATATTGCTAGCAACAAAGCCCCTTGTGCAAAAATAACAACAATAATAATAATATAACGGGCTCTAGAAAACTGATGCTCAGGGGAAAGGTGGACATGTCAGCGTTACATACATAAAAGCAAAGAAAGTAAATCCATCCCTTCATACATGGGTTTCTTGATGGCCCACAAAGGGTTTCCCAAAGGGGTGGGAGTTCATTAATTTTTAATATGTATTTTTGTATGCTATGACCATTGTATTCTCTTGACAAAATTCTACCAGCCTGTGCCCTGCTTCATTTTGTACTCCAAGGCCAAACTTGCCAATTATCCCGGTTTTCTTTTGGCTTCCTATTTTAGCATTCCAATCCCCCATGATGATAAGCACATCATTTTTTGGCATTGCTTCTAGAAGGTGTTGTAGGGCTTCATAGAACTGGTCAACTTCATCCTCTTCAGCAGCAGTGGTTGGGGCATAGACCTGGATTACTGTGATGTTGAATGGTTTGCCTTGGATTCGAACTGAGATCATTCTGTCATTTTAGGGATTGTATCCCAAGACTGCTTTTCCTACTCTCTTATTGATTATGAAGGCTACTCCATTTCTTCTGCAAGATTCTGGTCCACAGTAGAATACCTGATGGTCATCTGAATTAAATTCACCCATTCCTGTCCATTTTAGTTCACTGATTCCTAAAATGTCGATGTTCAGTCTTGTCATCTCTTGTTTAACCATGTCCAGGTTTCCTTGATTCATGGATCTGACATTCCAGGTTCCTATGGAATAAAAATCTTTACAGCATCGGACTGTCTTTTCGCCTCCAGTTGCCTCCACAACCGAGCATCCTTTCGGCTTTGGCCCAGTCGCTTCATTCATTCTGGCGCTACTCGTACTAGCCGTCTGCTCATCCCCAGTAGCATAGTGGACACCTTCCGACCTGAGGGGCTCATCTTCCGGCGTCATATCGGTTTGCCTTTTGGAACTGTCCTTTGGGTTTTCATGGCAAGGATACTGGAGTGGTTTGCCATTTCCTTCTCCAGTGGATCACCTTTTGTCAGAGCTCTCAGTTATGACCTGTCCATCCTGGGTGGCCCTGCACAGCAGAGCTCATAGCTTCACTGAGCTACGCAAGTCCCCTTGCCACGGCAAGGCAGTGATCCTTGAAGGGGGAATATGCATTTTAAAATCTGCTAAACATTGACCAGGTGATATGACCATATATGGGAGGGGAGCCGCCCTAGGGCATGTCCACAGCTCTGCTTCCCAACCATCTTCTGCACGACTGTGCCACTGCTGGGGTGTCTCGGAGCCTGGAGAAGGTTTCTGGGGTTTCTCAGGATTAAAAAGGGGGAGAGAGGCTGCCTTAACAGGTCGCACAGTTCTATCTCCCCCTGCCTCCCAGGATCTCAGAGACAGGATATGTGCTTCCACCTCCCCCCATCCAAAACCCCCTTGTGTTAGGCTGAGAGAGAGAAAGAGAGCGAGAGCAGCTGGCCCACGGCTACTCAGCCAGTTTCGGAAGAAAGGATCTGAACCCGCTTCCCCAGAAGAGACTTGCTCAGCCTTGGATCGTGGCCATGCGTGTCATTTGTTCTCACCGGACAGCTGAGAAGGTTCCGATGGTGAAGAGGACATCACAGGACTGAGAAACCTAGTTGCGGGTGTGAGAGTGAGCAAAACCCAAAACTCCAAACGAATCAGACAAGAGTCCCAGGGGAAGCAGAAATAAAATATATTTGCCAATATGGGGACAGCACAGCAACAGGGCTGAAATGCAGATCTCTATCCCAGCAAGGCTGGCAAAGATTTTCAATTCCTTTCTTGTAACTTTGCAATTCACATATTCCCATGGGTCTCGACATCATTCTTAAGTGTGGATGACACCGGTTGGTTGGCCAAGCTCTCAGGGCAATTGTTCTCCCCCCTCCCAAGTATGGGTTGACTCATGGTAAAGACTTAATATCCTGAAAGTTAGCAGAGCGCCTTAGTAAGGCAAGGAAGCGCAGAGGGGAAGAAGGGGGAAGCAAACAACAAACAAAGAACAGCACACCCACAACGCTGGCATTGAAGTCACAGAGGAGTTTGCTTCAGCAAGGCCAACCACGTAGTCAAAAGCGGAGTAGTAAAAATCAGCTCTGCATCTTGATCCCCAGCCCACAACATCCCCTGGCTTTTAAGGAATTGGCCCACATGGGTGCATGTTCCCACTGCTGTATAGAACATTGTTGAGCAATTGATGTGTCGTAACTGAAAGGTGAAAACTCCTATCGGCCAATGCTGGGAACGGCAGGAGACAGATGCATGGTTTTTTCGCATATGGAGGACTTGCCAGAAAGCCTGGGAATGCTGGAATATGATTCATGAGGAGAGGCAAAAGAGATTGAAAGGGCAATTTGCACAGGATACAATATGGACGTAAGGAAACAGAACAAGAAAACTCCTCCACACGTCTAGCTACTTTGTTCAATGCATGGCAAAAGCAGCTGCTAGGATCCTTCATGCAACAAGATGGAAAACAGAATCCTGACCAGCTACTACTGACTGATTAGACAAAGCTTTCGGACCAGAGAATCGGCTACTTAGACAAACAACACAAAGATAGTGGCTGAAGACAAGGTTGAACAAAGAACATTGCACTTTATTTCACATAGCACACATAGGCAAAAGGTCACAATCCAAACCGTCTCCTATTTCTGAAAAGGTAACTGGCCATAGCGTCCCGAACCTTGCACCCCTCCGAATAGATCCTTTTTTTTCTGGCTTGAGGGATGGCTGCTGCATCCTCAAGGATTACAGGGTCTGATTCAGCCACTGGGAAGGGGATGTGATGTCCCTTGTCCTCGCAGATGTTGTTCCAAGATGACACATGCGATGATCAATGGTGTCACATTGTCTATATGCACATGGAGTCGTGACATCAAGCGATGGAACCGAACCTTCAAAGGGCCAAAGGCACGCTCCACGACATTCCTTGCGCGGGAGTGCCTGAGGTTGTAGTAGCTCTGCACATTTGTCCTCGGCCGCTTATAGGGAGTCATGAGCCAGCGTCGTGTGGGGTAGGCTCCATCTCCGAGCACCAAAGCCGGAACACGCACTCCCTCAATGGTGGCGGTGGGGTTGCCGGGGACAAAGACCCCTTGGTCCATGGTTGCCCTGAGGTTCGATTCACGGAACACAAGGGCATCATGCCTCCTCCCACTCCACCCCACCTCAAAATCTATAAACCGTCCGGAGAAGTCCACGGTTCCTTGAAGGAGAACAGGACAAAAGTCCTTCCTGTTCCCGTGCTCCTTTATGCTTCCCTGAGGTGCTCGGATCGGGATGTGGGTACCGTCAACCGCGGCGAAACAAGGTGGGAACGCCAGCCCGGCGAACCCGTCTGAGGAAAGAAAAAGAAAAGAATAGAGACCAGGGATTAAAGTTAACGTGGGGCGCATCGAGTCTTCGTTGCTCACCTATCAAAAATGAAAAAAAAATTAAAGGGCAAAGGGGATATAAGGACACCCACCGCTCCAAGCCGGTCTCCGAGGCACACCACTTTGCTGTACAATTCTGCCTCCATGGCGAAGCAGAACTCCAGCAGGATCTCGCTGACCGTGGAGACTCCTAATCCGAATTGCTGGGCAACTGTCCGGAAGTACTGTGGGGTGGACAAGTACCACAAGGCGGCTGCCACCCTTTTCCCCACAGGAATAGGGCACCGCATGCCAGTTACTTGCCTCTCCATGCGGCCATGGAGAGCTTCCACAATTTCAAAAAACGTTCCCCTTGACATTCTGAAGTTTGCAATCCAGTGGTCATCATCCCAGACGGCCACGGGGAGCCAGAAGCACTAACCTGTCTCTGTGCCTTTCAAATCCAGGTGGTTGTTCCAGGTAGACTTCTTCCTTCATTCCTCCACGAGGAAATGCTGTCTTTCCATCCAGAGGCTCCACGTGCATCTTTCTTGCTGCTGCTATGCCCAAGAGCAGAGGGAGTCAAACTGTGGCCCTCCAGATGTCCATGAACTACAATTCCCATGAGCCCCTGCCAGCATTCAATCCAGTGGTCATCATCCCAGCGAGACATCACAAAATCTTCCCACCAGTCAGTGGATCTTTCGTCCACCCAGAACTGTCTGGGGAACCAGACCTCTGATAGAGCTTGCCAGCGTTTCCTAGCCACCACGCGTGCCCTAAGAAATTTGCTTCTAGTGATGGCCCTCCTTCTGTCTACACGTAGTCTGGAATCCCAAAAAGTAGACCTCATCCGTGACACGGCGGCACGGACACGCTGGGCTATTGCTAGCATCTGAGCCAGCAACACAAGAACAATCCTCTCCATTGCTACGTTTAGCTGTGCGGTGGCTACGAGGCTCGGAGAACAAAGGGTGAGGCCGACCATGTGTTTGCCTAGGTACACATAGGCAGGTAAGCTGTGGGCGTGTACTGTGGGCGGGATACAGGCTTCCCTCATAAAACATTTTTTCATAGGAAACATTGGAAACCCTCTCCAAATGCCCCACTGATTTATCGATGATTCGTTGCTACAGGTTTTTCGGGGTTAAAACAAAAAAAAAGGGAACACCCCCCCTCCCCCGATTGTGGCTTGTGGATGGAGGTCAAAGGTGTCCCAGCTGTTTGATTGACGGCCACGGGGAGTCAGAAGCACTAACCTGTCTCTGTGCCTTTCAAATCCAGGTGGTTGTTCCAGGTAGACTTCTTCCTTCATTCCTCCACGAGGAAATGCTGTCTTTCCATCCAAAGGCTCCACGTGCATCTTTCTTGCTGCTGCTATGCACAAGAGCAGAGGGAGTCAAACTGTGGCCCTCCAGATGTCCATGGACTACAATTCCCATGAGCCCCTGCCAGCATTCATGGGCAGGGGCTCATGGGAATTGTAGTCCACGGAAATCTGGAGGGCCGCAGTTTGACTACCCCTGCCCAAGAGCATTCTAGTTGAAGTGTGTCCACCACTGGTGCGGAGGTTTCATCATTGTCTTCTCCGTCCTTCTGGAAGTATCCTTTGGCAACCAATGGGGCTTTGTGCCTTTGTCCTTCCCCTTCGGCACCACGATCCACTTGCCTCCCACTGTCCTCTTCCCTGGAGGCAGATCTGTGAGTGTCCAGGTTTGGTTCTTGATCAGAGATTCAGTCTCTTCTTCTGCAGCTTTCTCCACTTTGCTGCTTCGTTGGCAGGCATCCTTTCGATCTCTCTCCATGTGAAAGGCTCAGGTGCTGCTGCTGCCGCCTTGACCACATGAGAAAACCCGTCTGGCGGGACTCCTTTGCTTGCTCTGGGCGATTGTCTGACACTTGGCCCGGGAGCCCCTTCTGGTTCCTGAGGATCTGCAGTTGTGTCTTGTTCTGTGTTGTCCTCAACACTGAGAAACATTGTTTCTGGGTGCGAGGAAGCTCGCTTTGTGTTGCCCACAGCTCTGAGGAACACTGTTTCTACTTGCGAGGCTCTACCCCCCTCTGCAACTCCTTCTGGTTCCTGAGGTTCTGCAATTGTGTCCTCCTCTGTGTTGTCCACAGCACTGAGAAACACTGTTTCTGACTGCGGTGCCCCAGGAGGGTACAGTTCTACTGGAATGAGCAAGTGTTTCGGGTCCAGCGCCAGACGGGAGAGAGAGAGACTTCTGTTGCTCTCCCCAGGGAGCACCTTGGGGTTGAGAGTTTCACAGCCACCCCGTCCCGGGGCTCCAGCTGTGGCGTTGGCCGCTTAGCTGCTTTGTCCTTCAGCAGGCTTCCAAGGAAGCTGGCCCTGGTCTGATCTCAGCCTCGTTCAAATGTGCACTGGGACAGGAACACAGGCGAGTCTTCTGGCTTCTCAGGAGGAGGGACCAGACCCGTCCCAAGAGGAGGGGGAGCCGCTGGGGACCGCTGCAAGAGTTGCCAACGACAAATGGCTGGAATGGGTTTGGGAGGCTTGGTTTTGCTCCAGAGTCCCAGCATGAGGAAGGCAGGAGGAGGGGGGGGAGGAAGGGCACTCCTGCAGGGTCTTCTTTCATCTGTAGGGGAGAGAAGAAAAGCAGGGAGGCCCCTGCGTCAGCTCACTGGCACCGATCAGTGAAATGTGCCAGAGATCGCTGACTCGCTTCGAGGTTGGGGTCCCAAAGGGGGCGGGTCAACCTGCCGGTTGTCCGAAGGCCCTTCCTCAGAAGGAGCCCTGGCTGCCCCGAGGCAAAGGGATCTCGAGAAACAGCGACCATCGACAGGAGGATGCACAGGGGTGTAGCAGATCTGCGGGCCACACCTGCTGCGACAGCAGGGCTCCCGGGGTGGAGCTGGGTGCATCGGCCTCTTTCACGAAGGCGAGCATGGGGTCGGCAGGCGAAAGAACAGGGTCAGGAGGAGAGCAAGTCTTCGTTACCTGGAAGCCCTCTGAAGTGGCTGAGACGAACTGGAATGGTCCCCAAGGTCCAGGAATCTTGGTCAACCCAACAGGCAAAGAGGTGTCGTGGGGGGCAGATGGGCGGAAACATTTTGGAATCCAGACAAATCCCTGAAGGCCCTTGTGGTTGTTCCCTTTGGAGGGAGGTCTGAATCTTGGATATCATGTGGAGGTACGGGATTATCTAAAAAGTCTCTGGGGGTCTGTTGGGGGGCACATGACGCTGACCTGGCATGTAACCCGTGCTCTCTCGAGTCCCAGCATGGGAACGGGTGGTGGGAGGAGGACGAGGACGAGGAGGAGGAGGAAGGGCACTCCTGCAGGGTCCTTTTACTCATCTGTAGGGGAGAAAAGAAAAGCTGGCAGGCCCAGGGTCAGCTCTCTTGCATTGGTCCATAAAATAGGCAAGAGATGGCAGACTTGCTTCTGAGCTGGGGAAAAGCAGCAAGGGATTTCCTCCGAGGAGCCTTCATTGCCCGGAGACCAATGAGGGGCCTTGGTGTGGAGCAGCCAGAGCCCTGGCCCCTCACGCAGTCCCAAAGCCACGGCTCCTTGCCCACCCCTGATTCCCCGGAGAGGAACATTACCTGAACTTGGCAGGAGTGCCGCAATTTCGGGGGGGACCTCTCTGCCCCGCCACATATTATAGAGCAGGGCAGAGAGGTTGCTCCGGAGGTCTTCGATCTGGGGAGATGGAGAAATGCCCCCAGTGATTCCTGCCCTCTTCACAGCCCAGGCCAGAGGGTGGGACGTTTGCCTCCCCCCTCTACGTGTGATCTCCCCCTCTACGCACCTCCTCCTCCTCCTCCAGCAGGGCCCTGGCCTGGCTCAGGAGGGAGAGGAGGACCAAGAGGCCTCCCTCCCTCACCCACCGCCCGTCCAGGCTCAGGGCGTCCTCCAGAGCGGCCTCCTGGAGAGAGAGCCTCTGCCTCGCGCTGAGGTGACCTCCGAACACCTGAAACCAGGAAGAGACCCTGTCAGTCCTCTCCAAACGGAAGCCCTGGTGCCTCTTCCCCAGAGGGGTTGGCTCCGGCCCTCCCTCCCTCGCCCCTCTCCAACTGCCCTGCGAGGAAATGGGATTCCCACAATGAATCAGGGCATGCTCCAGAGCTGTGGCATGCCGAAGGGACAGGAGGACTCCCAGTCTCTCTGCACACCACTGCCAGAAGTATCGCCCAAGGGGGATCTCCTGTGTCCCTCCCTCCCTCCCTCCCGGGGAATAAACAAAGCCCCCCTTGACCCTGGCCCAAGAGGGGAGGCCTTTCCAAGAATGCCTGGCCAGCACCACAGACGGGCCTCCGTACCTCAGCTGCCGTGATGAGGTGGGCGTAGCTCTCCCTCCAGGGCCGTTCTGGGTCCTCCTCCCAGGTGAACTGGCTCCGGCCTGAAAGGCAGAAATCGGGAAGAGCTCTAGTGGACAGGCCCGGCACAGAACAGCTGTGCTTCCTCCTGGCCTGGGGGTGTCTCTTCCCCCTCCCCCGGGGCCTCGCTGGTCTCCCCCTCTGGCCTCGGAGGAGGGCTGGGCTCATGGGGAAAGAGCACCAGGAAAGGCAGCTGAATCGGAACAGATGTCTGGAGGCTGTGGTGGGGAAGGCTGATCTGCACAGAAGGAACCCCGTTGCTCTGAAGGGAGGGAGGGGGTGCCCTACCCCGGAAAAGGGACCCTAACTCACCCTGCTTCTTCTGCTGCAATTGCATCAGCTGTCCAAAGACCTCCCTGGCCTTCTCCCGGACCTCCGCTTCCGGGTCGGCCAGGGAGACGGACAGCTTCGCCACCACGTGCCCGAATGTATGCTGGCTGAAGATCTAGATTGGAAGCAGAAGAAGAGGCCTCGCTTGTCCATCCAGAGACGGCCCCGGAGCCCTGAACCACTGGGGTCTTCCCCCTCCTGACCCTCCCCACTGATCCTGGGGGGCCCTTAGAGGAGAAGGAACAATGTCCCAGGGGTGGACACTCTGGCACTTCGGGGAGGGAGGCAGGGAGGGCCAGTCCTCATCTTCCCCCTCCCAGAGATGGAACAGCCCCTCCTCTCTTGCTGGGCTCCACGGGCCAGATCCTGCTGGGGGTGGAGGACTTACGTTTAAGCCAGGCATTTTGCAGGCATCCAGGAGGACGTCCCTCAACAGAGCAGCTGCCCGGGCTCTGGGGGCAGGCCAGCTGACCCGGAGCCAGTATAAGAGTTGCTGTGGAAGGAAGGAAGGAAGGAAGAGGAAGGAAGGAAGGAAGGAAGGAAGCAGGCCCTCACCCCATACCCTCGGACCAGGGCATGGTCCTCAGCACACCCTCCCCCTGCAGATCTGCCCACCAAGGACTGTGCTGCTCTTCAGGAAGATCCCCAGAGGGGGTGGGCCCCAGGCTCTGGAAAGGGCTCTGTTCCTGTGGGAGAGCTGCCTGCCCCCAACCTGCCCCCTGAGGGGCCCGTCGTCTCCCAGCCTGGAGCCGGGGTGCCCAGTGACCCTTCCAGTTGGCGTGCTCCCACGGCTCACGGACGGCAGCTCCTTGGGAGTCCTTCCCCCAGGAGAGAGGCAAGCCACTCTGCTGCCGCCACAGAAAGCCAAATTCCAGGAATGGGGTTCTAGAGCAGCCAGGTGGGAGGGCCCCCCCATGCGGCAGGAGGGTGGGGGGGATTGTGTTGCGCCAGAGGTGACCCTTTCTCCCCGCTGGGCTCCCTTGGGATCCCCTTGGCCCATCTCCCTCCCACCTTCTCCAGCTACTTACGTCCAGCAGGGTGTCCAGGTGGCCTGCGGAGGGATCCTCGCGGATCAGGCCCCGCAGCATCCTGCGCAGGGCCTCCTCTGCCTTCTGCTGCAGGGCCTGATGGGAAGAGCGATCTGGCATGAAAAGGCTGACCCCCCCTCTCCCCAGGGCTGGCCAGGAAGCCTTGAAGACCACCACTCCATCCTCCAGGGAAGGAGGCCTCTGGATTCGGGACCCAAAGAGGGACCCTGCGTCTTTCGCCTCTTCCGGAGGAGGGACACAGCTCTCCCCACAGCTGGACCTCGTCCTCCAGAGAAGACGGGACCGCCAGGTGTGTCTGCCACCCTCTTGAGAAATCAGGTGTCGCTCAAGGTACCTGGCCTGCGGGGTCTGCCTGTATCGGGGGGCCTCCGAGGACCATCCCCAGAGCCCAGGCTACAATCGACTGCCGGAGATCTGTCCTCAGGGGCGGATGGAACTTGCTGGCAGGGCAGAAGGGCCGGGATTAGACTCCGTGCTGGAAGGGAGGGCAATCCCCCAGCCCTGCCGGGGCTTCGTCTGAGGCTCGCCACTTCCCCCTGAGCAGCGTGAGGGTGAGGGTGGAGGAGAGGATGGCAGTGCAGCGCCTGAGAGTCAGGGAGAGCCTCGGGGAGGGAGGCACTGCTCCCAGCTGGAGAACAGGTGCTGCCCTCAGGCACTCTGCCCGCATCGCCCTGAGGCCGGGCAGGAAGCAGCCATGGCCTCCCGTCTCTCCCTTGGGCTGGCTCTGTTGACCGTCCTGCAGCCCCAGGACGGTCTCCCTCCCTCCCTCCCCTCCGAGGGCCTGGCACCAAGGTTCCCTCAGGAAGAAACATACCTCAGCTCTGCCACAGCCTCCATACATCCAACCAATCTCGCCTCTAGGGCAAGGAATGACTTGTGCATGATGTCCTTGGGGAGACAAAGGTTTCAAAAAGAAAACATCAGAGCTCCTTGGGCTGGGGCAGGTCTGCTCCTGCCCCCCACTCCCTTTCCTCCCCCCCCCCCAGTCCTGAGTCTCACTCACTCGTATTTTCTCTGCAATCCTTTGCTTGCAAGAAGGCAGAGAACGCTCCCGGCCGTGGCAGAACCCCCGGACCGCCTGTAAGAATGCCCGGTCCTGTCTGGGGCCCTGCAAGTGGCGAGAGGCAGGCTGTGAGCCTGGCCATGGAGGGCCAAGGAGAGAAGCAGCATCCCCAGTCAGGGGCAGTCCATCTGGCTGGACACGAGCCGCTGCTTCTCCTGCTCCCGAGGAGGCTCCCTCCTGAAAGTCTCCATGGCTGCCCTGGCCCTCAGGGCACATGGCTGGACCCCGAGGAGACGGCATCCTTTGCAGAAGGAGGCAGGGTAGAGGGTCCCGTCCCTCCAAGAGGTGCGCGTGGGACAGCTGTGGGGCTTCCTAACCCAGGGGCCTGGGAGGATGGGGACCCCGGTCCCTTTTCTGCAAGCACCCCTCTCGGGGGCGGCTGCAAGTCAGTGCGGGATCCGTGTGCCGGGCCCCCCTTGCTCCTGAGACTGCCATCCCTCTGCTACTGGAGCCAGCGAAATCCGAGAGGAAGGGGAACGGAAGGGGAACAGCCTCGCAAGGGAAGGGACACTGCGCTTCTCCTGGTGCCTCGTGGGGCTTACCGTATCCTTGGCGGCCAGGAAGTGGGCGATGCATTCCGCCGCTCCCCTCTTGGGGCGCCTCCTGCAGGCAGCGGCAGCTGGGGAGGAAGGGCCCGGTTAATACGCGGAGAGATCCCGCTTTCCTTGCGCCTTCCATGGTGCCTTCCCTCAGAGCCCTTCCCAGCGGGCTCCCAGGGGCGAAGAGTCCGCTTCCGTGCCCCTGCGGGCTGATCCCCACCCAGAGGTCGGCAGAGGGAACACGTCCTGGGCTGGGTCCAATCCTGCCCTGGGGAGGGGGGGGCTTCCTTCCCTCTCGCCCCTCAGGGGTCCTCTGGATCATCGCTTCAGCAACAGGTCCAGTGGCTCCCCGGTTTGAGGGTGGGGCTCCATCCACAGCAGGAGAGAGAGCCTCCCCCCATCGACTTCTCTGCCTGTAGTGCGTGGCAGCCCCCCTCGGTGTCCCCCCAGCACCCCAAGGGGCTCTGATGGCCACTCAGCTCAGCCCGGACTGTGGAGCCCTCCTGTGTGGGGGGAGCCCGATTTGGCCTTCAGGCACAATTCTTCAGGGCCCCGACCGTGGGCACTGCTGTCGGGCACCTTCACAGAAACCATCAGGGGAGCCGTTTCGTCTCCGGGCCTCCCTCCGACTCCAGTGGGAGAATCGGCAAATTCTGTCACTCTAGGAGGAGACTCCCCCCCCACACACACACCTTCTCCACATCGTGTCCCTTTCCCCCCTTCTTCGAAAGAATGGGGTCCATTAGGGCTACCCTTTTCTCCTCCCCACAGGAGCCCTCCACGAATGCCCCGTTGTCGTCTGTCATCACAGATCCGACTGGCGAAAGGGGCCATGACACACCGACAACGTACCCTAATCAATGGGGTCGTTCTTGAAGGTGCCACGAGATTTCCAAGCCCTGTCGGGCTGGTTCCAAAAGCACTCCTTGTGCTGGGAGCCACAGGGGGCCTGAGCCCTGGGAATGTCACTGTCCTCAACAGCTCTGCCTCTTCCGCCCCCCTCCCTGCCCTCCGTTCCACTCCTCACCTGCAGGCTGCACCTCTCCTCCGGCCCGGGGGGCGACCTTGGCCCGTTTGAAGAGGGCCCTTAAGCGCTGGAGGCTAGAAGGGAGGGAAGAGAAGGGGAGTCACTGGCCTGGCGGCACCCTGTGTCTGCAGTCCCACCTAACCACCCGCCCTGATAAGAAAGAACACTTGAGGGAGTCTCTCTGGGATGAGGGCAGGTCCCTCCGTCTCCGCATCGTGACTCTGAGGGCATCGGAGGTCTGGAGAGAATCTCCCCTGGGCACCCGGTGGGGGGCTCTTGGCCCCTCTTGCCTGCGAGGGTGGAGGGACCGGAGAAGGCCTGACACACTCTTTCCCTCCCCTGACACGGAGCTGAGCGTTCGGACAGCCTCATCGCTTGGAGAAGATGAGGTGCCTACAGGTTACTAGGCAGATACTAACCAGTGCCTACAGGTTACTAGGCACTGTAGATCAATCATCAGAAAGGCCAAAGCTGAGAGTGAGCTAAAATTGGCCAGGGAAGCCCATTGATGAGTTCAAATCCCCTGGTCCGGATGAAGTGCACCCAAGAGTGCTCAAAGAACTTTCCAGAGAACTTGCACAGCCCTTGTCCATCATCTTCGGGCCCGCTTTAAGGACTGGAGATGTCCCGGAGGACTGGAAGAGAGCAAACGTTATTCCGATCTTCAAAAAAGGGAGGAAGGATGACCCGGGAAACTACAGACCAGTGAGTCTGACCTCTGTTGTGGGGAAGATAATGGAGCAGATATTAAAGGGAGTGATCTGCAAACATCTGGAGGGCAATTTCGTGATCCAAGGAAGTCAGCATGGATTTGTCTCCAACAGGTCCTGCCAGACCAACCTAGTTTCCTTTTTTGACCAAGTAACAGGTTTGCTGGATCGTGGAAATTCGGTTGATGTCATTTACTTGGATTTTAGTAAAGCTTTTGACAAGGTTCCCCAATATGTTCTGATGGATAAGTTGAAGGACTGCAATCTGGATTTCCAGATAGTTAAGTGGATAGGGAATTGGTTAGAGAACCGCACTCAAAGCGTTCTTGTCAATGGTGTTTCATCAGACTGGAGAGAGGTGAATAGCGGGGTACCTCAGGGCTCGGTGCTCGGCCCGGTACTTTTTAACATATTTATTAATGATCTAGATGAGGGGGTGGAGGGACTACTCATCAAGTTTGCAGCTGACACCAAATTGGGAGGACTGGCAAATACTCCGGAAGACAGAGACAGAGTTCAACGAGATCTGAACACAATGGAAAAATGGGCAAATGAGAACAAGATGCAATTTAATAAAGATAAGTGTAAAGTTATGCATCTGGGTCAGAAAAATGCAAAGCATGCCTACTGGATGGGGGATACGCTTCTAGGTAACACTGTGTGTGAACGAGACGTTGGAGTACTTGTGGATTGTAAACTAAACATGAGCAGGCAGTGTGATGCAGCGGTAAAAAAGGTGAATGCCATTTTGGGCTGTATCAACAGGGGCATCACATCAAAATCACAAGATGTCATAGTCCCATTGTATACGGCACTGGTCAGACCACACCTGGAGTACTGTGTGCAGTTCTGGAGGCCTCACTTCAAGAAGGACGTCGATAAAATTGAAAGGGTACAGAGGAGAGCGACGAAGATGATCTGGGGCCAAGGGACCAAGCCCTATGAAGATAGGTTGAGGGACTTGGGAATGTTCAGCCTGGAGAAAAGGAGGTTGAGAGGGTAAATGATAGCCCTCTTTAAGTATTTGAAAGGTTGTCACTTGGAGGAGGGCAGGATGCTGTTTCTGTTGGATGCAGAGGAGAGGACACGCAGTAATGGGTTTAAACTTCAAGTACAACGATATAGGCTAGATATCAGGAAAAGATATCATGGCAAATAGATGGGGAAGAAATGGAGATAGTGACAGATTTTATTTTCCTGGGCTCCAAATCACTGCAGATGGGGACTGCAGCAAAGAAATTAAAAGACGCTTGCTTCTGGGAAGGAAAGCTATGGCAAATCTAGACAGCATCCTAAAAAGCAGAGACATCACCCTGCCAACAAAAGTGCGTTTAGTCAAGGCTATGGTATTCCCAGTTGCAATGTATGGCTGCGAAAGTTGGACCATAAGGAAGGCCGAGCGTCAAAGAATTGAGGCTTTTGAACTGTGGTGTTGGAGAAGGCTCTTGCGAGTCACTTGGACTGCAAGGCGAACAAACCGGTCAGTCCTAGAGGAGATCAGCCCTGACTGCTCTTTAGAAGGCCGGATCCTGAAGATGAAACTCAAATACTTTGGCCACCTCATGAGAAGGAAGGACTCCCTTGAGAAGAGCCTAATGCTGGGAGCGATCGAGGGCAAAAGAAGAAGGGGACCACAGAGAATGAGGTGGCTGGATGGAGTCACTGAAGCAGTAGGTGCAAACTTAAATGGACTCCGGGGAATGGTAGAGGACAGGAAGGCCTGGAGGATCATTGTCCATGGGGTCGCGATGGGTCGGACACGACTTCGCACATAACAACAACAATCAGGAAAAGATTTTTCACAGTCAGAGAAGTTCAGCAGTGGAATAGGCTGCCTAAGGAGGTGGTGAGCTCCCCCTCACTGGCAGTCTTCAAGCAAAGGTTGGATACACACTTTTCTTGGATGCTTTAGGATGCTTAGGGCTGATCCTGCGTTGAGCAGGGGGTTGGACTAGATGGCCTGTATGGCCCCTTCCAAATCTATGATTCTATGATTCTAAGAGCAACACGTCCCGCTTCCCAACCAGGATCGATTGGGAGATCGTGAGATAAAAATTGCATAGGAAAAGAATACAGGTGCCCCACTTACATTTTTAGATGTTTTTCAGCCATGGTCTTAAAAATATATACAAATAATATATACAAATGTACAAATAAATCAATATACAAATAAATATACAAATAAATAAATATATACAAATATATACAAATATATATATATATATATATATATATATATATATATATATATATATATATATATATATATATATATATATATATAGAAAGAAATATACAAATATATACAGATATATACAGATATATACAAATAAATATAAAGGTAAAATTAATAAATAAAAAACGAATAATATAAATGAATCAAAAAGAATAAATGAATGAATTAATAAAATAAAATAATTAAAATAAATAAATAAGTGAAATAAAATAAATAAAACAATTTAGTTAAATAAATGGATAAAGTGAAATCAAAAAGAAATAAACCAATAAACCAACAAAACACGATTTTTCTCCACCAATCTCTTTCAACTCCAACTCCAACGCTCCTTCAACAACCCACAAAGGACCCCCCGGGTGCGGCAGCCCAGGGCACCAGCAGGGGGTGATGTCACAAAGGAGGCCCCGTCCCGCCCGTCCCTCGGGTTACAGTGGCCCAGGGGGCTGTTTCCTGGCCTTCCCTCCCACTCCAGCATGGGATGAGTCACTCCCAGGGGGGGACAACAAAATCAGAGTCCAGGGGCACCTTTAAGACCAACAAAGATGTATTCAAGGCGTGAGCTTTCGAGTGCAAGCACTCTTCGTCAAACTAAGAACTGACCATTATAACTGTGGGCATATATAAGCACATGTTGATCTTGTTGCATTAATAAACTGTCTCACAGCAACCAAACACAGCCACATTAGAACTCTCTGCCAAACCAGCCAATCAAACCCCTCGAACCCATTTGTAGTTCACAAGGACATATCTTTAAACCCCACTTTAAACCCCAAGTTTGAAAACGAGCAGGAGCATAAGGGGAGAGATGTCAGGGAAGAAGGGTGGATGAATGAAAACATTTTCTGCTGTTGAAAAGCTCATGTTTTTAACGCCGCTGAACCATGTTTTCAGAACAGCGCAAAAAATGTTAAATGGGCATGGCCAATTCTGTGCGCAAAAAAAGTTACCCTCCAGAGCAAGACCAGAACCCATAGTTCCAGATACAAGTCATTTCTTGGCATATAAAATCTGAGTTACAGTTGGAAGTGGAATACAGAGACAGAAAAGCAAAAAGAGTAAGAAAAAGACACAGTAAATAAACAAAGCCCTCCCAGGAATTGATAAATATGCAAGAAAATTGTCCTGAATAACAGTCCGGACGCTGTTTGATGGCACCTTGCAAAAACCTGGCCACAGTTTCAGATATTTCTCTGTTGATGTTCTCCAGAAGGAGGGGAACCTTAAGATGGTTGGGAAGTCCTTATGAGGCAAAACAGGGCACTACAGAGAGCCAGTTTGGTGTACAGGTTAGGAGTGCAGACTTCTAATCTGGCATGCCAGGTTCGATTCTGCGCTCCCACATATGGAACCAGCTGGGTGACCTTGGGCTCGCCACGGCACTGATAGAGCTGTTCTGACCGAGCAGTAATATCAGAGCTCTCTCAGCCTCACCCACCCCACAGGGTGTCTGTTGTGGGGAGAGGAAAGGGAAGGCGACTGTAAGCCGCTTTGAGCCTCCTTCGGGTAGGGAAAAGCGGCATATAAGAACCAACTCTTCTTCTTCTTTTTCTTCTAAAGTTTTCTACGACAACGTCCTCTCTTTCCAGAACCAAATATGATTGAAGGGGAGGGGAACGAAGAAACACATTTTTTTCTTTTTTAAGGAAGCCCACTGGATTCTGTGGCTGTTGTGGGTCCCTTGGCAACCACAGCAGTACTGTCAAACTTTATGCACCCTGATTTCTGGAAAGCTGTGGGAGGGAGGGAGGGAGGGAGGGGCGGCCAACCAGTCCCAGAAAGCCCCCTCCCTCAAGACCTTCCATCCCCCGACGGAGTAGGCCCCTACAGCGAAAGGTCCAGGAGCCCCTTCTGGAGATCCACGATCAAGACAATTCATCATGACTTGGCTGCGGTGGCCGTGGAGCCTTAGGCCTGAGCTGACAGCAGTAGCATCCACCTCTCCCTGGGACCTGCCACGACGTGGCCCCTTGCCTGGCTGTCACACAATTTGAGTATCTTAGAAGCGAAGCATGGCCAACCTTGTCTAGTATTTGGATGTGAAACCTCCAAGGATCTGGGTGCGAGTCCCTACAACATACATTGGGGTGTCATGACAGGGAGGCAGACAATGGCAAGTCTCCACCCAAGGTCCTTTGCCTGGCTGCCAGAATATCTGAGTATCTTTGACGCTAAGCACGGCCAAGCCTCGCTAGCATTTCGCCCTCTCTTGAAAAAAACAACGTTGGAACCGCGGGACCCTGCCAACTGAAGCCCAGGGTCGCATTTAACGTTCCTGGGACAGGTGGTGGAAAGGGCCGCGGATCCGGAAACTTCAGCTAGTGCAAAATGCATTTGCGAGGGTCCTCACTGGCCCACCTTGGAGGGCCCACATCCAGCTTGTGCAGAGGCAGCTGCATGGGTTGCCCATTGCTGTCCGGATCCGGTTCAAGGTTTGGGTTCTAACCTTCAAGGCTTTACGCGGGTTGGGACCCACATATCTGAGGGACCGCCTTTCGCCTTACGCTCTGCGGGGGGAAATCTATTGGTCGTTCCCGGCCCCAGAGAAGCGCGCCTAGCCTCAACCAGGGCCAGGACTTTCTCTGTCCTGGCCCCTACCTGGTGGAATGAGCTCCCGGGCGAGCTACGGGCCCTGCGGGATCCGTCGGCGTTCCGCAGGGCCTATAAAACGGAGCTCTTCCGCCAGGTCCCTGGTTGAGGCTAGGACTGGCGAGGGACAACATTGCCACCCCCCTGGGGTCTGAAGTATACAGTATTAGCCTCCATCCCCTAATGCCGTTGACTGGGTAGGGGAGAGTGGCATTTTCTGCCGTGTTGGGTATATTTATAGTCTATTAGTGGGGGTTTTAATGGGGTATTGTAAGACTACTGTTACCTGCCACAAGCCAGTAGGGAGTGGCAGGAAATGATGATGATGATGATGATAATAATAATAATAATAGTAATAATAATGATAATGATAATAATAATAATAATACAAAGTTCGCCCCAGGGGAAGCGACCTAAGTGGGGGAGCAAACGTACGTCCACCTCGTTCGGCTGTCC
Organism: Paroedura picta; assembly: GCF_049243985.1. NCBI lineage: Eukaryota > Metazoa > Chordata > Lepidosauria > Squamata > Gekkonidae > Paroedura > Paroedura picta. Next base: position 72,210,511 of record NC_135377.1, on the reverse strand, counting down.
CCAGGCCGCCTGGCAAAACGAGTCCCTGGCCTCCGAGCCAGGTAAGCCGCGCTGGTTTACATGCCACCTCTTAGCGAGGCCCCGAACCCCAGGGAATCTGATCACACACCGGACTCCCTGCCAACACGCTCCAACCCATGCAGACCCGCCACAGAACGAAGCCAAACAGGCCCCGTTCCCGCCAACGCTCCATAACCAGGACCAATTCCATCAGGCCAGCCAAAAACCTTGTGCAACCACAGATCACACCCGGGTCCAACTAAAGAACCCCATCACTTGGCAAACCAAACCATCTGCAGAGGGCGCCCCCAGAGGTTGCTAAGCCAATTAAAGAACTGGCCCCCTCAGCTCCAGTCATTTCAGGGACTTTCGCCCCCAAACTCCCACTTCCACTGATCGTTCCTTAATGCTCTGGAAGCCGGGCACCGCTGGCCAGTCGGTCTCACCAGAAAAGCTACCACAACCTCAGGTGCCCCTGCGCCATGGGTATCTTGCATGGCAGTGCCATGTGCCTGGCCACTGTGTGCTGCGATATCCTGGCCTAGGAACATGGATGCAGCCCCTGAGACCCAGGTGACTCCCCCTTGACTCTCTTGCAGCGTTATGAGCACCAGCGGCATGAGAAAAGTCTGATCCGAAAGCCGGCACTCCCCTGCACGTAACCTCCAACCGCTTGGACCTTGTACGGAGTCCCGAGGGGGAGGCCCTGCAGCGGAACAGTTGGGGCAGCCCAAAGGAGCATCTGCCTCCGAATCCCTGTGGTCATCGATGGGGCACCGACACGGGGAACCTCCCTCCTAATGGTGTCCGGAAGGCGAGCCCCTTGATGTCGAGCCAGGGGATGGGAAGGTAGTATCCGCAGACATCAGTGCACATCACCCCCTGGGCCTGTGGCACACCCACTCCTTCGGCACACGCTTCCCTGCCCCACCACCAGCATTAGCAGCCGCGTTGATGTCTGACCTCCGACAATTCAGAAGGTGGAGAAATGCACCTTGGCCCAGCTGCTGAACTCCAGTCCCTGAACTGCTGGTCCACAGAGGGAAAGGCCCTCCAGATTAGCATCCTCCATTGTGCCTGAGCCAGCCGAGGGCAGCACGCCCTTCCCGCTGGGCGGACAAGGGCCTGAACCCGTCCCAGCCCTTCAAAGCTCAGCAGGAGGAAGGTGTCTAGAAGCCCGGCAGCCTGAATGGGATGGCTGGACGACTGCTCTGATGCTCTGATCCTCTGAAGGCAGGCAGGCCTTTCTGGTGAATGGGTTTAAACTGTGATGGGTGGGTGTGGGGTGAAAGGGGTGAGAGTGTAAGGAGTCCCACTGGAGGCTTTTCTGCCAACAGTATTACAAACATTTTATTTTTAATAAATAGAAAACAAACACTATCAAACAGGGAATGAAACAGGGAACCCCCCAAACATTTTAAACAAACTTTTTAAAACAGGGGATGAAACAGGGGATGAAACAGGGAACCCCCCACCCCCACCCCACCCCAAACCACAATTTTAAAGCGCACTAGTCCCCTCTCCAGCACCACCATCTTCTTAGTAGCTGGTAACCTCTGCTGGAAATAACAGCATCTTACTGCTGTCCCAAAGTAGACAGAAGCATTTGGGGGAAGAGGCTTCTCATAGCCACCACAGTCAAGTCAGCCTCCAAAACTTTAAATGTAGCCATGCTGTCCACCAGTGGAATTATTCCCTGGAACATCAAATAAAATCAGTGCCTATGTCCTCCACTGGAGTAGGTGTCGCCAACACTTCCTGGCTAGCCGCCTCCCCAACCCTTGCCTGTCGAGTGCTTCTGTCTTGTGTTTGTCAATCTCACAGGGGTGTTACTACAGTGAGGCAGTGAGGTCTGTTCAAGTGCTTTCGGACCAGAGAATCGGCTACTTAGTCAAACAACACAAGGATAGTGGCTGAAGACAAGGTTGAACACAAGAACATTAAACTTTATTTCACATAGCACACATAGGCAAAAGGTCACAATCAAAACCGTCTCCTATTTCTGAAAAGGTAACTGGCCATAGCGTCCCGAACCTTGCACCCCTCCGAATAGATCCTTTTTTTTCTGGCTTGAGGGATGGCTGCTGCATCCTCAAGGACTACAGGGTCTGATTCAGCCACTGGGAAGGGGATGTGATGTCCCTTGTCCTCGCAGATGTTGTTCCAAGATGACACATGCGATGATCAATGGTGTCACATTGTCTATATGCACATGGAGTCGTGACATCAAGCGATGGAACCGAGCCTTCAAAGGGCCAAAGGCACGCTCCACGACATTCCTTGCGCGGGAGTGCCTGAGGTTGTAGTAGCTCTGCACATTTGTCCTCGGCCGCTTATAGGGAGTCATGAGCCAGCGTCGTGTGGGGTAGGCTCCATCTCCGAGCACCAAAGCCGGAACACGCACTCCCTCAATGGTGGCGGTGGGGTTGCCGGGGACAAAGACCCCTTGGTCCATGGTTGCCCTGAGGTTCGATTCACGGAACACAAGGGCATCGTGCCTCCTCCCACTCCACCCCACCTCAAAATCTATAAACCGTCCGGAGAAGTCCACGGTTCCCTGAAGGAGAACAGGACAAAAGTCCTTCCTGTTCCCGTGCTCCTTTATGCTTCCCTCAGGTGCTCGGATCGGGATGTGGGTACCGTCAACCGCGGTGAAACAAGGTGGGAACCCGTCTGAGGAAAGAAAAAGAAAAGAATAGACACCAGGGATTAAAGTTAACGTGGGGCGCATCGAGTATTCGTTGCTCACCTATCAAAAATTGTGGGGACACTGAATGTCAGATGTTAACAGAAAACGGGGATAAGATGCTTTTTAGGTAGCTTGCTGCTTCCCAAGGTAGAGCAGGAATGGCAAAAACTCCTATTGGCCAATGCTGGGAACGGCAGGAGACAGATGCATGGTTTTTTCGCATCTGGAGGACTTGCCAGAAAGCCTGGGAATGCTGGAATATGATTCATGAGGAGAGGCAAAAGAGATTGAAAGGGCAATGAGCACAGTATACAATATGGACGTAAGGAAACAGAACATGAAAACTCCTCCATACGTCTAGCTACTTTGTTCAATGCATGGCAAAAGCAGCTGCTAGGATCCTTCATGCAACACGATGGAAAACAGAATCCTGACCAGCTACTACTGACTGATTAGACAAAGCGTTAGAATACGGGACACCAGCAACACTTGCGTTCTTGAAGCAAAAGGCAAGAACTTTGCAATCCAGAAGAAAGGGGAGTCCCATAGGAGATCAGATTGGGGCGGGGGGGAAGGAGGTGGAGAGAAATGCTCGACTTTCAGACTGGCTATGTAAGCCTGGGGGGAAGAAGCATCAGTATGTCATCTACGGCGTTAGGGAGATGTACAAGAAGAAGAGAAGCATAGGGAAATGGCAGCCTGATGTGTGTGTGTTTTGTTGTTTTTTCCCTATCTTGGAATAGTAGTCCTGTAATATGCAAGCTGTATCGTTTCTCTCTTTACTGAACCAAAACGGTCTAGTAAAAAAAGAAAAGGGCTCGGAGTCCCTTTCGGCCCCTGCGTTCCCGTCCCCGGGGAGGCCGCGAAAAACAGCGGCACGGGACAAAAAAAGAAAGCAGAGGTTTAAGGGGACGGCCCTGAGTGCCTTTAAAGCCCTGCTCTCTGCTCAAAACACGAACCGCCATCAATTCTTGAAAAGTTCATGGAAGTTTGTGACGGCAGGCTAAAAATCGTCATGAACTTCAGTTGGTGAACCGCTTGGTGCCCATGCCTACCCCTCGCATTCACTCTCCGTCCACACACACGCACACACACACACTCACACACACACACACGTTCTGTCCACCAGAAGGAACGGGCACCCCACCTCAGTCCACACGAAGGGACGAGGCCCCCGGCTCCGTCCATGCGAAGGGACGGGCACCCCAGCTGCGTTCACTTCATGGGACATGCACCCGTGCTCCGGCCATCTGAAGGGTCGGGCACTGTGCTCCGTTCATCTGTGTGGACTGGCACTCAAACTCTGTCCCTGCGAACGGATGGGCTCGCAAGCCCTGTCCGTCCAGACAGAGGAGCGCTCAAGCCCTGTCCGCCGCAGCAGATGGGCACTCAAGCCCTGTCCGTCGAAACGAATGGGCGTTCGGTCCCTGTCCGTCGGAACGGATGGGCACGCAGGGTTGCACTCACTCACTCGCTCACTCACACTCTCACTCTGCATCCCTACGCAACCCCCTCCCCCCAGCTACCTGCCACTGATGCCCACCCCCACCCCCCGGCCGACTGCCGCCAGCTTCTGCCAGCCAACGTCACCGGAAGCTTCAGGCGTGGCATCACGCCAGGCTTTGGGTCGCCTGGTGCCCCCTGCTTAGCAAGCCCTTCCGCCTCCGCGGAAGAACTTGCCTTCTGGATGCTCCCCCGTCTCTTCGCACGTGGCCCTCCTCTCCCGATCAGCTCTCCTCCTCTCTGGATGGCCTCGATCTGCAAGCTTCCTCAGTCTGCTGACGAAACAGACAACAAGTCTACAAGGCCAGTCTGAGAACTCAGGGCCCCTTCCACCTCAGCCCACTCCCCTTCCCACTTCCCGAAAGAACACACAGTGAGCCCAAGGTTTAGTTCTCCCAGACACTGCCTTCCCCGTTGCTGGCATAAAGGTCACAAGCCCTCCTTGCCCAACCCACCCACTGGGGACCAGGAGGGGCAGAGAGGCAAGCGAAGGAGTTGGGGAATATCGCTCACCTCTTTCAGTGGCCACGACTCCCTTGAGGGCTTGCAGGAGAACCTCATCAAAACTCCCCCAGGGTATCCCTACAAGGAAAACCCGTGGTAAGCAGGGACGGCTCCTGCCCTTCCCTCCACCGGCATCCTCCAGGCTCCTCTACTGCCTTCGGTTGGCCAGCATCAACTGGCGGCTGCAAGCCCGAGTACATCTATTTCAACCTGTGCACTACCTCCCCTTCATACCTTAACTAAGGGAGCCCTTCCTCACACACACACACACACACCACTCCATTCACACCACTCCCTGCCCCACTCAAACCATCCCCTAGGCATGGGCACCAACCAGGGATATGCGGTTAGGTTCCTGGCTGAACTAGGGACGGAACCGCAATCCGAACGGCGCGTCGGGAGGAGAAATAAGGGGCCGAAGAGGACTAGGAGTTGCCTTGCAGCTTCGCATATGAAGTCCTACAAACCAGCGGCAGCACCGGTTGAGAGTACGGACTGGATTCCGGACCCTCAAGGAAGGAAGCAGTGTGAAAACAGAGAGAATGGACCCTAAGGAAGCCATTCATAAGGACTGAGGATTTTAAAAAAAAAACTGCTGAGAATGATCCAGAGGAAAGATCAAGAGTAAAGCTTGAGACTGCTTGCTAAACATATCGTTTCAGTGTCAAAAGAGACCAAGCCCATCGCTTTGGCCAATGCCTTCGATACGCAAACTTCAAAAGAAAAAAAACAGAATGAGACAGTGTAATTTTGGAGAGGGGAAGGAACGGCAAATTATTAAGGCTGAAGGGAAGACTGTAGCTTGGCTAATTTAACCTCCAGCAGGCTCTACAAGGGAATAACCAGTGACTGTAGGAGGCCTGCTTATTCTCATTTGCTAGCGGGCCATTCAAAACATATCGTTATTGCAGGGTGACTCCAGAAGTTGACAAGTTAAAGACTGCGCGCCACAATGGGCTTGAAGCCTTGGAAAGAAGAGAAGCCTGGCCCAGTGGGAGTCATTGTGGGGACACTGAATGTCAGATGTTAACAGAAAACGGGGATAAGATGCTTTTTAGGTAGCTTGCTGCTTCCCAAGGTAGATCAGGAATGGCAAAAACTCCTATCAGCCAATGCTGGGAATGGCAGGAGACAGATGCATGGTTTTTTCGCATCTGGAGGACTTGCTAGAAAGCCTGGGAATGCTGGAATATGATTCATGAGGAGAGGCAAAAGAGATTGAAAGGGCAATTAGCACAGTATACAATATGGACGTAAGGAAACAGAACAAGAAAACTCCTCCACACGTCTAGCTACTTTGTTCAATGCATGGCAAAAGCAGCTGCTAGGATCCTTCATGCATCAGATGGAAAACAGAATCCTGACCAGCTACTACCGACTGATTAGACAAAGCGTTAGAATACGGGACACCAGCAACACTTGCCTTCTTGAAGCAAAAGGCAAGAACTTTGCAATCCAGAAAAAAGCGGAGTCCCATAGGAGATCAGATTGGGGCGGGGGGGAAGGAGGTGGAGAGAAATCCTCGACTTTCAGACTGGCTATGTAAGCCTGGCGGGAAGAAGCATCAGTATGTCATCTACGGCGTTAGGGAGATGTACAAGAAGAAGAGAAGCATAGGGAAATGGCAGCCTGATGTGTGTGTGTTTTGTTGTTTTTTCCCTATCTTGGAATAGTCGTCCTGTAATATGCAAGCTGTAGCATTTCTCTCTTTACTGAACCAAAACGGTCTAGTAAAAAAAGAAAAGGGCTCGGAGTCCCTTTCGGCCCCTGCGTTCCCGTCCCCGGGGAGGCCGCGAAAAACAGCGGCACGGGACAAAAAAAGAAAGCAGAGGTTTAAGGGGACGGCCCTTAGTGCCTTTAAAGCCCTGCTCTCTGCTCAAAACACGAACCGCCACCAATTCTTGAAAAGTTCATGGAAGTTTGTGACGGCAGGCTAAAAATCGTCATGAACTTCAGTTGGTGAGCCGCTTGGTGCCCATGCCTACCCCTCGCATTCACTCTCCGTCCACACACACACACACACACTCACACACACACACACACACACACGTTCGGTCCACCAGAAGGAACGGGCACCCCACCTCAGTCCACACGAAGGGACGAGGCCCCCGGCTCCGTCCATGCGAAGGGACGGGCACCCCAGCTGCGTCCACTTCAGGGGACGTGCACCCGTGCTCCGGCCATCTGAAGGGTCGGGCACTGTGCTCCGTTCATCTGTGTGAACTGGCACTCAAACTCTGTCCCTGCGAACGGATGGGCTCGCAAGCCCTGTCCGTCCAGACAGAGGAGCGCTCAAGCCCTGTCAGCCGCAGCAGATGGGCACTCAAGCCCTGTCCGTCGAAACGAATGGGCGTTCGGTCCCTGTCCGTCGGAACGGATGGGCACGCAGGTTTGCACTCACTCACTCACTTGCTCACTCACACTCTCACTCTGCATCCCTACGCAACCCCCTCCCCCCAGCTACCTGCCACTGATGCCCACCCCCACCCCCCGGCCGACTGCCGCTAGCTTCTGCCAGCCAACGTCATCGGGAGCTTCAGGCGTGGCATCACGCCAGGCTTCGGGTCGCCTGGTGCCCCCTGCTTAGCAAGCCCTTCCGCCTCCGCGGAAGAACTTGCCTTCTGGATGCTCCCCCGTCTCTTCGCACATGGCCCTCCTCTCCCGATCAGCTCTCCTCCTCTCTGGATGGCCTCGATCTGCAAGCTTCCTCAGTCTGCTGACGAAACAGACAACAAGTCTACAAGGCCAGTCTGAGAACTCAGGGCCCCTTCCACCTCAGCCCGCTCCCCATCCCACTTCCCGAAAGAGCACACAGTGAGCCCAAGGTTTAGCTCTCCCAGACACTGCCTTCCCCGTTGCTGGCATACAGGTCACAAGCCCTCCTTGCCCAAACCACCCACTGGGGACCAGGAGGGGCAGAGAGGCAAGCGAAGGAGTTGGGGAACATCGCTCACCTCTTTCAGTGGCCACGACTCCCTTGAGGGCTTGCAGGAGAACCTCATCAAAACTCCCCCGGGGTATCCCTACAAGGAAAACCCGTGGTAAGCAGGGACGGCTCCTGCCCTTCCCTCCACCGGCATCCTCCAGGCTCCTCCACTGCCTTCGGTTGGCCAGCATCAACTGGCGGCTGCAAGCCCGAGTACATCTATTTCAACCTGTGCACTGCCTCCCCTTCATACCTTAACTAAGGGAGCCCCTCCTCACACACACACACACACACACACACACCACTCCATTCACACCACTCCATTCACACCACTCCATTCACACCAATCCCTGCCCCACTCAAACCATCCCCTAGGCATGGGAACCAAACAGGGATATGCGGTAAGGTTCCTGGCTGAACTAGGGACGGAACCGCAATCCGAACGGCGCGTCGGGAGGAGAAATAAGGGGCCGAAGAGGACTAGGAGTTGCCTTGCAGCTTCGCATATGAAGTCCTACAAACCAGCGGCAGCACCGGTTGAGAGTACGGACTGGATTCCGGACCCTCAAGGAAGGAAGCAGTGTGAAAACAGAGAGAATGGACCCTAAGGAAGCCATTCATAAGGACTGAGGATTAAAAAAAAAAAACTGCTGAGAATGATCCAGAGGAAAGATCAAGAGTAAAGCTTGAGACTGCTTGCTAGACATATCGTTTCAGTGTCAAAAGAGACCAAGCCCATCGCTTTGGCCAATGACTTCGATACGCAAACTTCAAAAGAAAAAAAACAGAATGAGACAGTGTAATTTTGGAGAGGGGAAGGAACGGCAAATTATTAAGGCTGAAGGGAAGACTGTAGCTTGGCTAATTTAACCTCCAGCAGGCTCTACAAGGGAATAACCAGTGACTGTAGGAGGCCTGCTTATTCTCATTTGCTAGCGGGACATTCAAAACATATCGTTATTGCAGGCTGACTCCAGAAGTTGACAAGTTAAAGACTGCGCGCCACAATGGGCTTGAAGCCTTGGAAAGAAGAGAAGCCTGGCCCAGTGGGAGTCATTGTGGGGACACTGAATGTCAGATGTTAACAGAAAACGGGGATAAGATGCTTTTTAGGTAGCTTGCTGCTTCCCAAGGTAGAGCAGGAATGGCAAAAACTCCTATCAGCCAATGCTGGGAACGGCAGGAGACAGATGCATGGTTTTTTCGCATCTGGAGGACTTGCTAGAAAGCCTGGGAATGCTGGAATATGATTCATGAGGAGAGGCAAAAGAGATTGAAAGGGCAATTAGCACAGTATACAATATGGACGTAAGGAAACAGAACAAGAAAACTCCTCCATACGTCTAGCTACTTTGTTCAATGCATGGCAAAAGCAGCTGCTAGGATCCTTCATGCAACAAGATGGAAAACAGAATCCTGACCAGCTACTACTGACTGATTAGACAAAGCGTTAGAATACGGGACACCAGCAACACTTGCGTTCTTGAAGCAAAAGGCAAGAACTTTGCAATCCAGAAGAAAGCGGAGTCCCATAGGAGATCAGATTGGGGCGGGGGGGGGGGGAGGAGGTGGAGAGAAATCCTCGACTTTCAGACTGGCTATGTAAGCCTGGGGGGAAGAAGCATCAGTCTGTCATCTACGGCGTTAGGGAGATGTACAAGAAGAAGAGAAGCATAGGGAAATGGCAGCCTGATGTGTGTGTGTTTTGTTGTTTTTTCCCTATCTTGGAATAGTCGTCCTGTAATATGCAAGCTGTAGCATTTCTCTCTTTACTGAACCAAAACGGTCTAGTAAAAAAAGAAAAGGGCTCGGAGTCCCTTTCGGCCCCTGCGTTCCCGTCCCCGGGGAGGCCGCGAAAAACAGCGGCACGGGACAAAAAAAGAAAGCAGAGGTTTAAGGGGACGGCCCTGAGTGCCTTTAAAGCCCTGCTCTCTGCTCAAAACACGAACCGCCACCAATTCTTGAAAAGTTCATGGAAGTTTGTGACGGCAGGCTAAAAATCGTCATGAACTTCAGTTGGTGAGCCGCTTGGTGCCCATGCCTACCCCTCGCATTCACTCTCCGTCCACACACACACACACACTCACACACACACACACACACACACGTTCTGTCCACCAGAAGGAACGGGCACCCCACCTCAGTCCACACGAAGGGACGAGGCCCCCGGCTCCGTCCATGCGAAGGGACGGGCACCCCAGCTGCGTCCACTTCAGGGGACGTGCGCCCGTGCTCCGGCCATCTGAAGGGTCGGGCACTGTGCTCCGTTCATCTGTGTGGACTGGCACTCAAACTCTGTCCCTGCGAACGGATGGGCTCGCAAGCCCTGTCCGTCCAGACAGAGGAGCGCTCAAGCCCTGTCCGCCGCAGCAGATGGGCACTCAAGCCCTGTCCGTCGAAACGAATGGGCGTTCGGTCCCTGTCCGTCGGAACGGATGGGCACGCAGGGTTGCACTCACTCACTCGCTCACTCACACTCTCACTCTGCATCCCTACGCAACCCCCTCCCCCCAGCTACCTACCACTGATGCCCACCCCCACCCCCCGGCCGACTGCCGCCAGGTTCTGCCGGCCAACGTCATCAGGAGCTTCAGGCGTGGCATCACGCCAGGCTTCGGGTCGCCTGGTGCCCCCTGCTTAGCAAGCCCTTCCGCCTCCGCGGAAGAACTTGCCTTCTGGATGCTCCCCCGTCTCTTCGCACGTGGCCCTCCTCTCCCGATCAGCTCTTCTCCTCTCTGGATGGCCTCGATCTGCAAGCTTCCTCAGTCTGCTGAAGAAACAGACAACAAGTCTACAAGGCCAGTCTGAGAACTCAGGGCCCCTTCCACCTCAGCCCGCTCCCCTTTCCATTTCCCGAAAGAGCACACCGTGAGCCCAAGGTTTAGCTCTCCCAGACACTGCCTTCCCCGTTGCTGGCATACAGGTCACAAGCCCTCCTTGCCCAAACCACCCACTGGGGACCAGGAGGGGCAGAGAGGCAAGCGAAGGAGTTGGGGAACATCGCTCACCTCTTTCAGTGGCCACGACTGCCTTGAGGGCTTGCAGGAGAACCTCATCAAAACTCCCCCGGGGGAGAGGGCGGAGCTATGGCACTTAGATAGCTTGAATACTTCGAGCTCCTGTTCCACTGAGGGTCAATCGCTGCTGTGATTGACAGAATCGGGTTTTGGATACGCAAATCCACCTACCATCAACTCAGGAATTCCTTGTGAATCTCTGGGGCCTCTCTGTTCCGCAGGGAAATTAATATTCCCTGGAACGCAAGCTCAGTGTGCACAGGGTCCAGTAAGTGCCGTTCGCCATTTTAAAACTTTCATCTTTCCTTACAACTCTGCAATCTACACAGCTCTTACTCTAATCTTCAAAGCTAATTGGATTCCTCCTTGCAAGACTTTTGACTCATTACAACTCCGGAGTGAAAACAACTGGCAGACATCAGAACAAGCCTACAAACAGTGAGTGGGGGTTTCCCTCGGCACCTTCTCTTCTGGAACAAACTCTTGGCGTGCAAAGCTGCTTTCTTTAACTTAAGCAAGCTAGAGATACAGAAAGATATGTGAGAGAAGGTAAAGAAAGGAGTTAAGGTAGCCAGAATATCCCCTCGCCACTGCTTATAAATCGGAGATTGAAAAAATAGATACAAGAATCTCGCGAGAGCTGCTTGCCAGAACGAGAACTGGCTCGGAAAAGCTTCAACAGGTCATTAAAGCGACGGACGACAGCTGGTGAGACATTACTGTAATACCAAAACAGACTGTTGCTCTTCGTTTGGACACCGTAGGACCTCTACTGGTTATATGCAAAATTGCCTACAAAATGTCCATGCTAAAGAGATTTGCTTATCTACTGGAACTACAGACAGAAGACCTGAAAGCACATATAGATGGCTTGCTTAAAGATATGCTCAAGGAGTTCAAGGGTGGTAAGGAAGAAGTCTCTAACAGGAATGATAAATCAATAACAGTGGCTGATGACAGCTCTAAACAAGGTGAAGATATGCTCAAGGAGCTCAAGGGCGGCAAGGAAGAAGTCTCCAACAGGAATGATGAATCAATAACAGTGGCTGATGATAGCTCTAAACAAGGTGGAAAATTACCAGTAGAAGAGAAATTGGAAATTATGGAGATGGAAAAGGGGATGCTGGAGCTTTGCAGCCTAGATAAGGACTCCCTACCCAAGAAGACATACAGCCACTCCAAAACAGCAGTATACAAGAACCAATCAAAAGATATATGGATCTGCTGTGAAAGTAATCGACTGAAAGGAGCTTCTTGGAAAAAAAACTGTACTGATATTGGAGCCCAGGAGGTACAACTGTTTCAAGATTCACCGATGTATACACCGAGGGAAAGACTACAACTCCACTCGAACATGGGTCAGTGGGAACAACAAGATGCGGCAGGCCTCGATATGAGACCCCCCTAAGCCTCCTCCTGCTTTCTTCAGTAGCCATATAGGCAAGCTGAATTTGAATTAACATATCTCTGTAGTGACTCTCAGCTTAAACTTAAAGCATAACTAACAGGAGGCAGCTAACTGAGGAGGTGTAAATGTAACTAACGAAGACCTTATTTTACAAACTAATGAAGACTCTATCTAATCATTTTTTGTATTTAATACTGTACACTTATATAGCTTACAACCTTAACAACCTATACATATATATATATTTCTTTTTCCATACAATTAAGTAGGCTTTTATTCTTTTGTTTTCTTTTCCCTAGTGGAAATGAGGATGGCTCTGAGACCACGTTAAGTACCACCTCAGCCCGCTCCCCATCCCACTTCCCGAAAGAGCACACAGTGAGCCCAAGGTTTAGCTCTCCCAGACACTGCCTTCCCCGTTGCTGGCATACAGGTCACAAGCCCTCCTTGCCCAACCCACCCACTGGGGACCAGGAGGGGCAGAGAGGCCAGCGAAGGAGTTGGGGAACATCGCTCACCTCTTTCAGTGGCCACGACTGCCTTGAGGGCTTGCAGGAGAACCTCATCAAAACTCCCCCGGGGTATCCCTACAAGGAAAACCCGTGGTAAGCAGGGACGGCTCCTGCCCATCTCTCCACCGGCATCCTCCAGGCTCCTCCACTGCCTTCGGTTGGCCAGCATCAACTGGCGGCTGCAAGCCCGAGTACATCTATTTCAACCTGTGCACTACCTCCCCTTCATACCTTAACAAAGGGAGCCCCTCCTCACACACACGCACACACACACACACACACACCACTCCATTCACACCACTCCCTGCCCCACTCAAACCATCCCCTAGGCATGGGCACCAAACAGGGATATGCGGTTAGGTTCCTGGCTGAACTAGGGACGGAAACGCAATCCGAACGGCGCGTCGGGAGGAGAAATAAGGGGCCGAAGAGGACTAGGAGTTGCCTTGCAGCTTCGCATATGAAGTCCTACAAACCAGCGGCAGCACCGGTTGAGAGTACGGACTGGATTCCGGACCCTCAAGGAAGGAAGCAGTGTGAAAACAGAGAGAATGGACCCTAAGGAAGCCATTCATAAGGACTGAGGATTTTAAAAAAAAAACTGCTGAGAATGATCCAGAGGAAAGATCAAGAGTAAAGCTTGAGACTGCTTGCTAAACATATCGTTTCAGTGTCAAAAGAGACCAAGCCCATCGCTTTGGCCAATGACTTCGATACGCAAACTTCAAAAGAAAAAAAACAGAACGAGACAGTGTAATTTTGGAGAGGGGAAGGAACGGCAAATTATTAAGGCTGAAGGGAAGACTGTAGCTTGGCTAATTTACTCTCCAGCAGGCTCCAAAAGGGAATAACCAGTGACTGTAGGAGGCCTGCTTATGCTCATTTGCTAGCGGGCCATTCAAAACATATTGTTATTGCAGGGTGACTCCAGAAGTTGACAAGTTAAAGACTGCGCGCCACAATGGGCTTGAAGCCTTGGAAAGAAGAGAAGCCTGGCCCAGTGGGAGTCATTGTGGGGACACTGAATGTCAGATGTTAACAGAAAACGGGGATAAGATGCTTTTTAGGTAGCTTGCTGCTTCCCAAGGTAGAGCAGGAATGGCAAAAACTCCTATCGGCCAATGCTGGGAACCCGCTCCCGTTCCCAAATGTCGGGCTGGCTCTTTAAGACTGGGCAGAGGAGAAGCAGTCTGTCATCTATGGCATTAGGGAGGAGTACCAGAAGAAGCTCCTCCTCCCACACACAATCACACACAGACCCCACTCATACCCGTCAGCTCACTCCAGTCCCGTCCTCCGTTCTTCTGAAGGGACCGTAACTCAAAGTGTTTCCCTTCGAACTAATGGGTTCACAAGCCCTGTCCACTGGAACGGAAGTGCAGAAAAGCCCTGTCCGTTGGGAACGGATGGGAACGCAAGCCCTGTCCGTAGGAATGTACGGGCACGCACGGTCCCACTCACTTACTTACTCACTCACTCTCCCACCCTCGGGTGGTCCTTCCATCTGAAGGGACCAGGACTCAAGGATCCCCCCCTCACAGACTGTTTTGTGCCAGGCATGAACCTCAGTGTTTTCTCCCTCTTCCCCACCAGGGAAGGCCTCAATTTCTCATGACGCTTGTGAAAAAACCATGGTGATATTTTACTCATACATCTTTTGTCATTTCTGTCCTTCGACATTCATGGGCTGGCTGAGATCTCCCTGCTCATCTCCTTTGCCAATTACCCCCTCCCCTTCCCTGCCATTTCCTTATTCTCATTACTGAGCTGCCCCTGTTTGGTTTTTCAATTTATTGAACACATTTGTAAGCCATCTTTTTGCCTCGTGGAACTCAAGGCAGCTTATTATATTTTATGTATCTATGTATGTTCGTCTGCATTTAGATTTTTTTACCCTCCATTCTCAGAAGCCATCTCATGGCGAGTTACCTTAAAAGATAAAAACCCCACATACATTAAGACATTAAAAATCACCATACTCCAGCACAAACTCCGAGAGGTGCTGACTTTTCCAGATACCTCTAGGTCTTTTGTCTGATTGATCTTAAAGATAGTTCTTAGCTGTGGAGGGGCCCCACGGTCTTCCATGCCCAGGCCACAACACAAGACCTGGGGGGAAAAATCCTTTTTACTGGTCCTGCATCGCCCTCAGCTGTCCTGGGAGCTTGTTCCACCAAGTCGGGGCCAGGACCGAAAAGGCCTCTAGTGGGCCAGGAATCCCTTGGCCAGGAATATAACCTCACCTTTCTCAAAACACACTTTAAAAAGCCATTGTCAAACCTAGGAATGTCACAACCTCAACCCTTTTCTCCTTCCTATTCACCATCCAACTTACCTTTCGGGGGTCCCCTGTCTTTAGCTTTCCCCCCTGCTGTTCTCTCCTGCATGGTCTCCCCACAAAAGGTCTCCCTCGGTGGCCTTGTGGTCACCACCTCCAGGCAGGTGCCCGCTGTGTGCCTCTCTTGGCCTAGGCTTGAGCCCCCTCTGCAAAGTCAGGTCTGGTCATCTCAGGGGTGCGTCTCCAGAAGTGGCTTCTGGGACTTTCCTTGGTGAGGCCTCCTGCATCAGGGCATCAATGAACCAGGG
This sequence comes from Paroedura picta, assembly GCF_049243985.1. Taxonomy (NCBI): domain Eukaryota; kingdom Metazoa; phylum Chordata; class Lepidosauria; order Squamata; family Gekkonidae; genus Paroedura; species Paroedura picta. The sequence goes on along the minus strand of NC_135377.1, from coordinate 72,195,366 downwards.
CCCTTTGGGGGCTGTTTCAGAACCCCAGTCTAGTCCTGCCTCCATCAAGGCTGAGAACGTCTGCGAGTTCTGCTGGGGTTGCCAAGTGACCCTCAACCACCACGGAATTCAGGGCTTGGGGGAGGGGTTAGAAGCGCGGACTTCTCCTCTGGCGATCCGGGTTCGATCCCGCGTTCCCCCACATGCAGCCAGTGGGGCGACCTTGGGCTCGCCACAGCACTGTCTGTGGTGCAGAGAGGAAAGGGAAGGCGATTGTAAGCCACTTTGAAACGCCTTTGGGTAGAGAAAAGCAGCATATAAGAACCAACTCTTCTTCTTCTTCAGTGATCTCAGGGCTCTCTCAGCCTCACCTCCCTCACAGGGTGTCTGTGGTGGGGAGAGGAAAGGGAAGGCGAATGTAAGCCACTTTGAAATTCCCTCTGCTGGAGAAAAACAGCATATAAGGACCAAATGTTCTTTTCTTCTTCTTCTTCTTCTTCAAGCGACAGATGTTGCTTCTTCTGGGGAGTTTTGATTCCGTGAAGCATTGCTTCCCTCGGAATTTTTTCCTCCAGACTTGGGACTCCTTCAGGCTTGAATGGAGATCCCGACCCCACTCCCAGTCTGTCCCTACTTCCACTTTGGTTTTCTACTGTGGGACAGTAGAGACACGGATATATGGCTGATCCCAGGAGAGTTCCAGGCCCCGCCTGAGTAGGATTCCTAGCCCCCAGGTGAGGCCTGGGGATCTCCTGGGATGACCGTCTCTTTCCAGTCTAAGGCATCAGTTCCCTTGAGGAAAATTGATGCTTTGGACACTGGATGATGTTTGAGGGTTCTGATGTCATTGGAGAGATTCAGGGTTATTTGGGAGAGGGTCTGTGGAGAGAGATCTGTAGTGTTTGCTCTCTTTCCAATCTCCAAGCCATCCAACAAGGTGGGGGTAGAGGGTCCCCTTAGATTCCCTCATTTAAACCTTGGTGTTGTAGACACCAGGTTTTTAAAAAAAGAATAAGCACTCAGTAATGCTGCCCTAAGCAGCGTGACCTCCTAAGGCCACTGATTTCAAGCCGTGAACTGAGAAGAGGGTGCCTCTGAGCACAATGGCACCACAGTGTTTGTTGCCTGTACAACAAAAAAAAATTGAAAGGGTACAGAGGAGAGCGACGAAGATGATCTGGGGCCAAGGGACCAAGCCCTATGAAGATAGGTTGAGGGACTGGGGAATGTTCAGCCTGGAGAAAAGGAGGTTGAGAGGGTAAATGATAGTCCTCTTTAAGTATTTGAAAGGTTGTCACTTGGAGGAGGGCAGGATGCTGTTTATGTTGGCTGCAGAGGAGAGGACATGCAGTAATGGGTTTAAACTTCAAGTACAACGATATAGGCTAGATATCAGGGAAAAAAATTTCACAGTCAGAGTAGTTCAGCAGTGGAATAGGCTGCCTAAGGAGGTGGTGAGCTGCCCCTCACTGGCAGTCTTCAAGCAAAGGTTGAATACACACTTTTCTTGGATGCTTTAGGATGCTTAGGGCTGATCCTCTGTTGAGCAGGGGGTTGGACTAGATGGCCTGTATGGCCCCTTCCAACTCTATGATTCTATCTGGCAGGCATGACTGAGAGTTAAAAGCATCAGGCCAATGGCCCATCCAGTCCAACACTCTGTCTCGCACAATGGCCAAAACCAAGGGGCCATCAGGAGGTCCACTGCAGGGCCAGAGCTCCAGAAGCAGTCCCACTGTAGGCCTATGCAGACCAACACATTGCGTCACACCGTGGCCAAAACCCAGAGAAGAGGAGGTGGCTAGAATTCCAGGAGTCTTCCTGTTGTTGCTTCACAAGCACCAAAAACACAGATTGCCACTGCCCCAGATATAGACACAAGAGAAGCCATGTTGGGTCAGGCCAATGGCCCATCCAGTCCAACCCTCTGGGTCACACAAAACCTAGCTTCTGCCAGGAAGGCCACAAGGAGGGCCCGACTTCCTCTGAGAAGGCAGTGCTGTTCTGCCTAGATTCCTGTTTTCCCCCCACAGCTTTTAAACCACCTTTGACCTTCAGGGATTTTTGCCTGTCAATAACCCATGGTCTGAAGTGACAGAACTAATTTAAAAATGTTTATCCCACGAGGCAAATAATGTCTTTATTTGCCCCATTCTCTGAAATGGATTGACGGCCAACTCCGGATTGCATCCCTTGCTCAGAGGAGCAGCCAACCTGGATGCAAAGGGCAGGATTCCCAGCTGTTGTGCCTTGTAGAATCACACTTAGAAGAGAACTTGGGACCTCCTCCTTATAATAAAAGGTGTGTATGGATGAGAGCCATTCTTTCTGACTTAGGGTGACCCAATGAATCAATATCCTCTAAAACGTCCAGTCCTGAACCGCCTTGCTCCGGTCCTGCAAACAGAGGGTCGTAGCTTCCTTCCTTGAGTCTCCTCACCTCTTTTCCTGCAGCCTTCAAATTTTCCCTGGCGTTATTGTTTCATTATATTGCTAGCAACAAAGCCCCTTGTGCAAAAATAACAACAATAATAATAATATAACGGGCTCTAGAAAACTGATGCTCAGGGGAAAGGTGGACATGTCAGCGTTACATACATAAAAGCAAAGAAAGTAAATCCATCCCTTCATACATGGGTTTCTTGATGGCCCACAAAGGGTTTCCCAAAGGGGTGGGAGTTCATTAATTTTTAATATGTATTTTTGTATGCTATGACCATTGTATTCTCTTGACAAAATTCTACCAGCCTGTGCCCTGCTTCATTTTGTACTCCAAGGCCAAACTTGCCAATTATCCCGGTTTTCTTTTGGCTTCCTATTTTAGCATTCCAATCCCCCATGATGATAAGCACATCATTTTTTGGCATTGCTTCTAGAAGGTGTTGTAGGGCTTCATAGAACTGGTCAACTTCATCCTCTTCAGCAGCAGTGGTTGGGGCATAGACCTGGATTACTGTGATGTTGAATGGTTTGCCTTGGATTCGAACTGAGATCATTCTGTCATTTTAGGGATTGTATCCCAAGACTGCTTTTCCTACTCTCTTATTGATTATGAAGGCTACTCCATTTCTTCTGCAAGATTCTGGTCCACAGTAGAATACCTGATGGTCATCTGAATTAAATTCACCCATTCCTGTCCATTTTAGTTCACTGATTCCTAAAATGTCGATGTTCAGTCTTGTCATCTCTTGTTTAACCATGTCCAGGTTTCCTTGATTCATGGATCTGACATTCCAGGTTCCTATGGAATAAAAATCTTTACAGCATCGGACTGTCTTTTCGCCTCCAGTTGCCTCCACAACCGAGCATCCTTTCGGCTTTGGCCCAGTAGCTTCATTCATTCTGGCGCTACTCGTACTAGCCGTCTGCTCATCCCCAGTAGCATAGTGGACACCTTCCGACCTGAGGGGCTCATCTTCCGGCGTCATATCGGTTTGCCTTTTGGAACTGTCCTTTGGGTTTTCATGGCAAGGATACTGGAGTGGTTTGCCATTTCCTTCTCCAGTGGATCACCTTTTGTCAGAGCTCTCAGTTATGACCTGTCCATCCTGGGTGGCCCTGCACAGCAGAGCTCATAGCTTCACTGAGCTACGCAAGTCCCCTTGCCACGGCAAGGCAGTGATCCTTGAAGGGGGAATATGCATTTTAAAATCTGCTAAACATTGACCAGGTGATATGACCATATATGGGAGGGGAGCCGCCCTAGGGCATGTCCACAGCTCTGCTTCCCAACCATCTTCTGCACGACTGTGCCACTGCTGGGGTGTCTCGGAGCCTGGAGAAGGTTTCTGGGGTTTCTCAGGATTAAAAAGGGGGAGAGAGGCTGCCTTAACAGGTCGCCCAGTTCTATCTCCCCCTGCCTCCCAGGATCTCAGAAACAGGATATGTGCTTCCACCTCCCCCCATCCAAAACCCCCTTGTGTTAGGCTGAGAGAGAGAAAGAGAGCGAGAGCAGCTGGCCCACGGCTACTCAGCCAGTTTCGGAAGAAAGGATCTGAACCCGCTTCCCCAGAAGAGACTTGCTCAGCCTTGGATCGTGGCCATGCGTGTCATTTGTTCTCACCGGACAGCTGAGAAGGTTCCGATGGTGAAGAGGACATCACAGGACTGAGAAACCTAGTTGCGGGTGTGAGAGTGAGCAAAACCCAAAACTCCAAACGAATCAGACAAGAGTCCCAGGGGAAGCAGAAATAAAATATATTTGCCAATATGGGGACAGCACAGCAACAGGGCTGAAATGCAGATCTCTATCCCAGCAAGGCTGGCAAAGATTTTCAATTCCTTTCTTGTAACTTTGCAATTCACATATTCCCATGGGTCTCGACATCATTCTTAAGTGTGGATGACACTGGTTGGTTGGCCAACCTCTCAGGGCAATTGTTCTCCCCCCCTCCCAAGTATGGGTTGACTCATGGTAAAGACTTAATATCCTGAAAGTTAGCAGAGCGCCTTAGTAAGGCAAGGAAGCGCAGAGGGGAAGAAGGGGGAAGCAAACAACAAACAAAGAACAGCACACCCACAACGCTGGCATTGAAGTCACAGAGGAGTTTGCTTCAGCAAGGCCAACCACGTAGTCAAAAGCGGAGTAGTAAAAATCAGCTCTACATCTTGATCCCCAGCCCACAACATCCCCTGGCTTTTAAGGAATTGGCCCACATGGGTGCATGTTCCCACTGCTGTATAGAACATTGTTGAGCAATTGATGTGTCGTAACTGAAAGGTGAAAACTTGGGGCCATTCTGCACAAGGACCAATGTTGCCAATTGTTCACAGAATGCAGAAACGCTATATTAAATAGTGGAATTTCGTCATTCCGCATACCTTTCCGCATACATATTGTTTCAGTGTCAAAAGAGACCAAGCCCATCGCTTTGGGCAATGCCTTCGATACGCAAACTTCAAAAGAAAAAGAACAGAATGAGACAGTGTAATTTTGGAGAGGGGAAGGAACGGCAAATTATTAAGGCTGAAGGGAAGACTGTAGCTTGGCTAATTTACTCTCCAGCAGGCTCTACAAGGGAATAACCAGTGACTGTAGGAGGCCTGCTTATGCTCATTTGCTAGCGGGACATTCAAAACATATCGTTACTGCAGGGTGACTCCAGAAGTTGACAAGTTAAAGACTGCGCGCCACAATGGGCTTGAAGCCTTGGAAAGAAGAGAAGCCTGGCCCAGTGGGAGTCATTGTGGGGACACTGAATGTCAGATGTTAACAGAAAACGGGGATAAGTTGCTTTTTAGGTAGCTTGCTGCTTCCCAAGGTAGAGCAGGAATGGCAAAAACTCCTATCGGCCAATGCTGGGAACGGCAGGAGACAGATGCATGGTTTTTTCGCATATGGAGGACTTGCCAGAAAGCCTGGGAATGCTGGAATATGATTCATGAGGAGAGGCAAAAGAGATTGAAAGGGCAATTTGCACAGGATACAATATGGACGTAAGGAAACAGAACAAGAAAACTCCTCCACACGTCTAGCTACTTTGTTCAATGCATGGCAAAAGCAGCTGCTAGGATCCTTCATGCAACAAGATGGAAAACAGAATCCTGACCAGCTACTACTGACTGATTAGACAAAGCTTTCGGACCAGAGAATCGGCTACTTAGACAAACAACACAAAGATAGTGGCTGAAGACAAGGTTGAACAAAGAACATTGCACTTTATTTCACATAGCACACATAGGCAAAAGGTCACAATCCAAACCGTCTCCTATTTCTGAAAAGGTAACTGGCCATAGCGTCCCGAACCTTGCACCCCTCCGAATAGATCTTTTTTTTCTGGCTTGAGGGATGGCTGCTGCATCCTCAAGGATTACAGGGTCTGATTCAGCCACTGGGAAGGGGATGTGATGTCCCTTGTCCTCGCAGATGTTGTTCCAAGATGACACATGCGATGATCAATGGTGTCACATTGTCTATATGCACATGGAGTCGTGACATCAAGCGATGGAACCGAGCCTTCAAAGGGCCAAAGGCACGCTCCACGACATTCCTTGCGCGGGAGTGCCTGAGGTTGTAGTAGCTCTGCACATTTGTCCTTGGCCGCTTATAGGGAGTCATGAGCCAGCGTCGTGTGGGGTAGGCTCCATCTCCGAGCACCAAAGCCGGAACACGCACTCCCTCAATGGTGGCGGTGGGGTTGCCGGGGACAAAGACCCCTTGGTCCATGGTTGCCCTGAGGTTCGATTCACGGAACACAAGGGCATCATGCCTCCTCCCACTCCACCCCACCTCAAAATCTATAAACCGTCCGGAGAAGTCCACGGTTCCTTGAAGGAGAACAGGACAAAAGTCCTTCCTGTTCCCGTGCTCCTTTATGCTTCCCTGAGGTGCTCGGATCGGGATGTGGGTACCGTCAACCGCGGCGAAACAAGGTGGGAACGCCAGCCCGGCGAAACCGTCTGAGGAAAGAAAAAGAAAAGAATAGAGACCAGGGATTAAAGTTAACGTGGGGCGCATCGAGTCTTCGTTGCTCACCTATCAAAAATGAAAAAAAAATTAAAGGGCAAAGGGGATATAAGGACACCCACCGCTCCAAGCCGGTCTCCGAGGCACACCACTTTGCTGTACAATTCTGCCTCCATGGCGAAGCAGAACTCCAGCAGGATCTCGCTGACCGTGGAGACTCCTAATCCGAATTGCTGGGCAACTGTCCGGAAGTACTGTGGGGTGGACAAGTACCACAAGGCGGCTGCCACCCTTTTCCCCACAGGAATAGGGCACCGCATGCCAGTTACTTGCCTCTCCATGCGGCCATGGAGAGCTTCCACAATTTCAAAAAACGTTCCCCTTGACATTCTGAAGTTTGCAATCCAGTGGTCATCATCCCAGACGGCCACGGGGAGCCAGAAGCACTAACCTGTCTCTGTGCCTTTCAAATCCAGGTGGTTGTTCCAGGTAGACTTCTTCCTTCATTCCTCCACGAGGAAATGCTGTCTTTCCATCCAGAGGCTCCACGTGCATCTTTCTTGCTGCTGCTATGCCCAAGAGCAGAGGGAGTCAAACTGTGGCCCTCCAGATGTCCATGAACTACAGTTCCCATGAGCCCCTGCCAGCATTCATGGGCAGGGGCTCATGGGAATTGTAGTCCACGGAAATCTGGAGGGCCGCAGTTTGACTACCCCTGCCCAAGAGCATTCTAGTTGAAGTGTGTCCACCACTGGTGCGGAGGTTTCATCATTGTCTTCTCCGTCCTTCTGGGAGTATCCTTTGGCAACCAATGGGGCTTTGTGCCTTTGTCCTTCCCCTTCGGCACCACGATCCACTTGCCTCCCACTGTCCTCTTCCCTGGAGGCAGATCTGTGAGTGTCCAGGTTTGGTTCTTGATCAGAGATTCAGTCTCTTCTTCTGCAGCTTTCTCCACTTTGCTGCTTCGTTGGCAGGCATCCTTTCGATCTCTCTCCATGTGAAAGGCTCAGGTGCTGCTGCTGCCGCCTTGACCACATGAGAAAACCCGTCTGGTGGGACTCCTTTGCTTGCTCTGGGCGATTGTCTGACACTTGGCCCGGGAGCCCCTTCTGGTTCCTGAGGATCTGCAGTTGTGTCTTGTTCTGTGTTGTCCTCAACACTGAGAAACATTGTTTCTGGGTGCGAGGAAGCTCGCTTTGTGTTGCCCACAGCTCTGAGGAACACTGTTTCTAGTTGCGAGGCTCTACCCCCCTCTGCAACTCCTTCTGGTTCCTGAGGTTCTGCAATTGTGTCCTCCTCTGTGTTGTCCACAGCACTGAGAAACACTGTTTCTGACTGCGGTGCCCCAGGAGGGTACAGTTCTACTGGAATGAGCAAGTGTTTCGGGTCCAGCGCCAGACGGGAGAGAGAGAGACTTCTGTTGCTCTCCCCAGGGAGCACCTTGGGGTTGAGAGTTTCACAGCCACCCCGTCCCGGGGCTCCAGCTGTGGCGTTGGCCGCTTAGCTGCTTTGTCCTTCAGCAGGCTTCCAAGGAAGCTGGCCCTGGTCTGATCTCAGCCTCGTTCAAATGTGCACTGGGACAGGAACACAGGCGAGTCTTCTGGCTTCTCAGGAGGAGGGACCAGACCCGTCCCAAGAGGAGGGGGAGCCGCTGGGGACCGCTGCAAGAGTTGCCAACGACAAATGGCTGGAATGGGTTTGGGAGGCTTGGTTTTGCTCCAGAGTCCCAGCATGAGGAAGGCAGGAGGAGGGGGGGGAGGAAGGGCACTCCTGCAGGGTCTTCTTTCATCTGTAGGGGAGAGAAGAAAAGCAGGGAGGCCCCTGCGTCAGCTCACTGGCACCGATCAGTGAAATGTGCCAGAGATCGCTGACTCGCTTCGAGGTTGGGGTCCCAAAGGGGGCGGGTCAACCTGCCGGTTGTCCGAAGGCCCTTCCTCAGAAGGAGCCCTGGCTGCCCCGAGGCAAAGGGATCTCGAGAAACAGCGACCATCGACAGGAGGATGCACAGGGGTGTAGCAGATCTGCGGGCCACACCTGCTGCGACAGCAGGGCTCCCGGGGTGGAGCTGGGTGCATCGGCCTCTTTCACGAAGGCGAGCATGGGGTCGGCAGGCGAAAGAACAGGGTCAGGAGGAGAGCGAGTCTTCGTTACCTGGAAGCCCTCTGAAGTGGCTGAGACGAACTGGAATGGTCCCCAAGGTCCAGGAATCTTGGTCAACCCAACAGGCAAAGAGGTGTCGTGGGGGGCAGATGGGCGGAAACATTTTGGAATCCAGACAAATCCCTGAAGGCCCTTGTGGTTGTTCCCTTTGGAGGGAGGTCTGAATCTTGGATATCATGTGGAGGTACGGGATTATCTAAAAAGTCTCTGGGGGTCTGTTGGGGGGCACATGACGCTGACCTGGCATGTAACCCGTGCTCTCTCGAGTCCCAGCATGGGAACGGGTGGTGGGAGGAGGACGAGGACGAGGAGGAGGAGGAAGGGCACTCCTGCAGGGTCCTTTTACTCATCTGTAGGGGAGAAAAGAAAAGCTGGCAGGCGCAGGGTCAGCTCTCTTGCATTGGTCCATAAAATAGGCAAGAGATGGCAGACTTGCTTCTGAGCTGGGGAAAAGCAGCAAGGGATTTCCTCCGAGGAGCCTTCATTGCCCGGAGACCAATGAGGGGCCTTGGTGTGGAGCAGCCAGAGCCCTGGCCCCTCACGCAGTCCCAAAGCCACGGCTCCTTGCCCACCCCTGATTCCCCGGAGAGGAACATTACCTGAACTTGGCAGGAGTGCCGCAATTTCGGGGGGGACCTCTCTGCCCCGCCACATATTATAGAGCAGGGCAGAGAGGTTGCTCCGGAGGTCTTCGATCTGGGGAGATGGAGAAATGCCCCCAGTGATTCCTGCCCTCTTCACAGCCCAGGCCAGAGGGTGGGACGTTTGCCTCCCCCCTCTACGTGTGATCTCCCCCTCTACGCACCTCCTCCTCCTCCTCCAGCAGGGCCCTGGCCTGGCCCAGGAGGGAGAGGAGGACCAAGAGGCCTCCCTCCCTCACCCACCGCCCGTCCAGGCTCAGGGCGTCCTCCAGAGCGGCCTCCTGGAGAGAGAGCCTCTGCCTCGCGCTGAGGTGACCTCCGAACACCTGAAACCAGGAAGAGACCCTGTCAGTCCTCTCCAAACGGAAGCCCTGGTGCCTCTTCCCCAGAGGGGTTGGCTCCTGCCCTCCCTCCCTCGCCCCTCTCCAACTGCCCTGCGAGGAAATGGGATTCCCACAATGAATCAGGGCATGCTCCAGAGCTGTGGCATGCCGAAGGGACAGGAGGACTCCCAGTCTCTCTGCACACCACTGCCAGAAGTATCGCCCAAGGGGGATCTCCTGTGTCCCTCCCTCCCTCCCTCCCGGGGAATAAACAAAGCCCCCCTTGACCCTGGCCCAAGAGGGGAGGCCTTTCCAAGAATGCCTGGCCAGCACCACAGACGGGCCTCCGTACCTCAGCTGCCGTGATGAGGTGGGCGTAGCTCTCCCTCCAGGGCCGTTCTGGGTCCTCCTCCCAGGTGAACTGGCTCCGGCCTGAAAGGCAGAAATCGGGAAGAGCTCTAGTGGACAGGCCCGGCACAGAACAGCTGTGCTTCCTCCTGGCCTGGGGGTGTCTCTTCCCCCTCCCCCGGGGCCTCGCTGGTCTCCCCCTCTGGCCTCGGAGGAGGGCTGGGCTCATGGGGAAAGAGCACCAGGAAAGGCAGCGGAATCGGAACAGATGTCTGGAGGCTGTGGTGGGGAAGGCTGATCTGCACAGAAGGAACCCCGTTGCTCTGAAGGGAGGGAGGGGGTGCCCTACCCCGGAAAAGGGACCCTAACTCACCCTGCTTCTTCTGCTGCAATTGCATCAGCTGTCCAAAGACCTCCCTGGCCTTCTCCCGGACCTCCGCTTCCGGGTCGGCCAGGGAGACGGACAGCTTCGCCACCACGTGCCCGAATGTATGCTGGCTGAAGATCTAGATTGGAAGCAGAAGAAGAGGCCTCGCTTGTCCATCCAGAGACGGCCCCGGAGCCCTGAACCACTGGGGTCTTCCCCCTCCTGACCCTCCCCACTGATCCTGGGGGGACCTTAGAGGAGAAGGAACAATGTCCCAGGGGTGGACACTCTGGCACTTCGGGGAGGGAGGCAGGGAGGGCCAGTCCTCATCTTCCCCCTCCCAGAGATGGAACAGCCCCTCCTCTCTTGCTGGGCTCCACGGGCCAGATCCTGCTGGGGGTGGAGGACTTACGTTTAAGCCAGGCATTTTGCAGGCATCCAGGAGGACGTCCCTCAACAGAGCAGCTGCCCGGGCTCTGGGGGCAGGCCAGCTGACCCGGAGCCAGTATAAGAGTTGCTGTGGAAGGAAGGAAGGAAGAGGAAGGAAGGAAGCAGGCCCTCAGCCCACACCCTCGGACCAGGGCATGGTCCTCAGCACACCCTCCCCCTGCAGATCTGCCCACCAAGGAAGATCCCCAGAGAGGGTGGGCCCCAGGCTCTGGAAAGGGCTCTGTTCCTGTGGGAGAGCTGCCTGCCCCCAACCTGCCCCCTGAGGGGCCCGTCGTCTCCCAGCCTGGAGCCGGGGTGCCCAGTGACCCTTCCAGTTGGCGTGCTCCCACGGCTCACGGACGGCAGCTCCTTGGGAGTCCTTCCCCCAGGAGAGAGGCAAGCCACTCTGCTGCCGCCACAGAAAGCCAAATTCCAGGAATGGGGTTCTAGAGCAGCCAGGTGGGAGGGCCCCCCCATGCGGCAGGAGGGTGGGGGGGATTGTGTTGCGCCAGAGGTGACCCTTTCTCCCCGCTGGGCTCCCTTGGGATCCCCTTGGCCCATCTCCCTCCCACCTTCTCCAGCTACTTACGTCCAGCAGGGTGTCCAGGTGGCCTGCGGAGGGATCCTCGCGGATCAGGCCCCGCAGCATCCTGCGCAGGGCCTCCTCTGCCTTCTGCTGCAGGGCCTGATGGGAAGAGCGATCTGGCATGAAAAGGCTGACCCCCCCTCGCCCCAGGGCTGGCCAGGAAGCCTTGAAGACCACCACTCCATCCTCCAGGGAAGGAGGCCTCTGGATTCGGGACCCAAAGAGGGACCCTGCGTCTTTCGCCTCTTCCGGAGGAGGGACACAGCTCTCCCCACAGCTGGACCTCGTCCTCCAGAGAAGACGGGACCGCCAGGTGTGTCTGCCACCCTCTTGAGAAATCAGGTGTCGCTCAAGGTACCTGGCCTGCGGGGTCTGCCTGTATCGGGGGGCCTCCGAGGACCATCCCCAGAGCCCAGGCTACAATCGACTGCCGGAGATCTGTCCTCAGGGGCGGATGGAACTTGCTGGCAGGGCAGAAGGGCCGGGATTAGACTCCGTGCTGGAAGGGAGGGCAATCCCCCAGCCCTGCCGGGGCTTCGTCTGAGGCTCGCCACTTCCCCCTGAGCAGCGTGAGGGTGAGGGTGGAGGAGAGGATGGCAGTGCAGCGCCTGAGAGTCAGGGAGAGCCTCGGGGAGGGAGGCACTGCTCCCAGCTGGAGAACAGGTGCTGCCCTCAGGCACTCTGCCCGCATCGCCCTGAGGCCGGGCAGGAAGCAGCCATGGCCTCCCGTCTCTCCCTTGGGCTGGCTCTGTTGACCGTCCTGCAGCCCCAGGACGGTCTCCCTCCCTCCCTCCCCTCCGAGGGCCTGGCACCAAGGTTCCCTCAGGAAGAAACATACCTCAGCTCTGCCACAGCCTCCATACATCCAACCAATCTCGCCTCTAGGGCAAGGAATGACTTGTGCATGATGTCCTTGGGGAGACAAAGGTTTCAAAAAGAAAACATCAGAGCTCCTTGGGCTGGGGCAGGTCTGCTCCTGCCCCCCACTCCCTTTCCTCCCCCCCCCCCCCAGTCCTGAGTCTCACTCACTCGTATTTTCTCTGCAATCCTTTGCTTGCAAGAAGGCAGAGAACGCTCCCGGCCGTGGCAGAACCCCCGGACCGCCTGTAAGAATGCCCGGTCCTGTCTGGGGCCCTGCAAGTGGCGAGAGGCAGGCTGTGAGCCTGGCCATGGAGGGCCAAGGAGAGAAGCAGCATCCCCAGTCAGGGGCAGTCCATCTGGCTGGACACGAGCCGCTGCTTCTCCTGCTCCCGAGGAGGCTCCCTCCTGAAAGTCTCCATGGCTGCCCTGGCCCTCAGGGCACATGGCTGGACCCCGAGGAGACGGCATCCTTTGCAGAAGGAGGCAGGGTAGAGGGTCCCGTCCCTCCAAGAGGTGCGCGTGGGACAGCTGTGGGGCTTCCTAACCCAGGGGCCTGGGAGGATGGGGACCCCGGTCCCTTTTCTGCAAGCACCCCTCTCGGGGGCGGCTGCAAGTCAGTGCGGGATCCGTGTGCCGGGCCCCCCTTGCTCCTGAGACTGCCATCCCTCTGCTACTGGAGCCAGCGAAATCCGAGAGGGAGGGGAACGGAAGGGGAACAGCCTCGCAAGGGAAGGGACACTGCGCTTCTCCTGGTGCCTCACGGGGCTTACCGTATCCTTGGCGGCCAGGAAGTGGGCGATGCATTCCGCCGCTCCCCTCTTGGGGCGCCTCCTGCAGGCAGCGGCAGCTGGGGAGGAAGGGCCCGGTTAATACGCGGAGAGATCCCGCTTTCCTTGCGCCTTCCATGGTGCCTTCCCTCAGAGCCCTTCCCAGCGGGCTCCCAGGGGCGAAGAGTCCGCTTCCGTGCCCCTGCGGGCTGATCCCCACCCAGAGGTCGGCAGAGGGAACACGTTCTGGGCTGGGTCCAATCCTGCCCTGGGGAGGGGGGGGCTTCCTTCCCTCTCGCCCCTCAGGGGTCCTCTGGATCATCGCTTCAGCAACAGGTCCAGTGGCTCCCCGGTTTGAGGGTGGGGCTCCATCCACAGCAGGAGAGAGAGCCTCCCCCCATCGACTTCTCTGCCTGTAGTGCGTGGCAGCCCCCCTCGGTGTCCCCCCAGCACCCCCAAGGGGCTCTGATGGCCACACAGCTCAGCCCGGACTGTGGAGCCCTCCTGTGTGGGGGGAGCCCGATTTGGCCTTCAGGCACAATTCTTCAGGGCCCCGACCGTGGGCACTGCTGTCGGGCACCTTCACAGAAACCATCAGGGGAGCCGTTTCGTCTCCGGGCCTCCCTCCGACTCCAGTGGGAGAATCGGCAAATTCTGTCACTCTAGGAGGAGACTCCCCCCCCCACACACACCTTCTCCACATCGTGTCCCTTTCCCCCCTTCTTCGAAAGAATGGGGTCCATTAGGGCTACCCTTTTCTCCTCCCCACAGGAGCCCTCCACGAATGCCCCGTTGTCGTCTGTCATCACAGATCCGACTGGCGAAAGGGGCCATGACACACCGACAACGTACCCTAATCAATGGGGTCGTTCTTGAAGGTGCCACGAGATTTCCAAGCCCTGTCGGGCTGGTTCCAAAAGCACTCCTTGTGCTGGGAGCCACAGGGGGCCTGAGCCCTGGGAATGTCACTGTCCTCAACAGCTCTGCCGCTTCCGCCCCCCTCCCTGCCCCTCCCTGCCCTCCGTTCCACTCCTTACCTGCAGGCTGCACCTCTCCTCCGGCCCGGGGGGCGACCTTGGCCCGTTTGAAGAGGGCCCTTAAGCGCTGGAGGCTAGAAGGGAGGGAAGAGAAGGGGAGTCACTGGCCTGGCGGCACCCTGTGTCTGCAGTCCCACCTAACCACCCGCCCTGATAAGAAAGAACACTTGAGGGAGTCTCTCTGGGATGAGGGCAGGTCCCTCCGTCTCCGCATCGTGACTCTGAGGGCATCGGAGGTCTGGAGAGAATCTCCCCTGGGCACCCGGTGGGGGGCTCTTGGCCCCTCTTGCCTGCGAGGGTGGAGGGACCGGAGAAGGCCTGACACACTCTTTCCCTCCCCTGACACGGAGCTGAGCGTTCGGACAGCCTCATCGCTTGGAGAAGATGAGGTGCCTACAGGTTACTAGGCAGATACTAACCAGTGCCTACAGGTTACTAGGCACTGTAGATCAATCATCAGAAAGGCCAAAGCTGAGAGTGAGCTAAAATTGGCCAGGGAAGCCCATTGATGAGTTCAAATCCCCTGGTCCGGATGAAGTGCACCCAAGAGTGCTCAAAGAACTTTCCAGAGAACTTGCACAGCCCTTGTCCATCATCTTCGGGCCCTCTTTAAGGACTGGAGATGTCCCGGAGGACTGGAAGAGAGCAAACGTTATTCCGATCTTCAAAAAAGGGAGGAAGGATGACCCGGGAAACTACAGACCAGTGAGTCTGACCTCTGTTGTGGGGAAGATAATGGAGCAGATATTAAAGGGAGTGATCTGCAAACATCTGGAGAGCAATTTCGTGATCCAAGGAAGTCAGCATGGATTTGTCTCCAACAGGTCCTGCCAGACCAACCTGGTTTCCTTTTTTGACCAAATAACAGGTTTGCTGGATCATGGAAATTCGGTTGATGTCATTTACTTGGATTTTAGTAAAGCTTTTGACAAGGTTCCCCAATATGTTCTGATGGATAAGTTGAAGGACTGCAATCTGGATTTCCAGATAGTTAAGTGGATAGGGAATTGGTTAGAGAACCGCACTCAAAGCGTTCTTGTCAATGGTGTTTCATCAGACTGGAGAGAGGTGAATAGCGGGGTACCTCAGGGCTCGGTGCTCGGCCCGGTACTTTTTAACATATTTATTAATGATCTAGATGAGGGGGTGGAGGGACTACTCATCAAGTTTGCAGCTGACACCAAATTGGGAGGACTGGCAAATACTCCGGAAGATAGAGACAGAGTTCAACGAGATCTGAACACAATGGAAAAATGGGCAAATGAGAACAAGATGCAATTTAATAAAGATAAGTGTAAAGTTCTGCATCTGGGTCAGAAAAATGCAAAGCATGTCTACTGGATGGGGGATACGCTTCTAGGTAACACTGTGTGTGAACGAGACCTTGGGGTACTTGTGGATTGTAAACTAAACATGAGCAGGCAGTGTGATGCAGCGGTAAAAAAGGCAAATGCCATTTTGGGCTGCATCAACAGGGGCATCACATCAAAATCACAAGATGGCATAGTCCCATTGTATACGGCACTGGTCAGACCACACCTGGAGTACTGTGTGCCGTTCTGGAGCCTCACTTCAAGAAGGACGTCGATAAAATTGAAAGGGTACAGAGGAGAGCGACGAAGATGATCTGGGGCCTAGGGACCAAGCCCTATGAAGATAGGTTGAGGGACTTGGGAATGTTCAGCCTGGAGAAAAGGAGGCTTAGAGGGGACATGATAGCCCTCTTTAAGTATTTGAAAGGTTGTCACTTGGAGGAGGGCAGGATGCTGTTTCTGTTGGATGCAGAGGAGAGGACACGCAGTAATGGGTTTAAACTTCAAGTACAACGATATAGGCTAGATATCAGGAAAAGATATCATGGCAAATAGATGGGGAAGAAATGGAGATAGTGACAGATTTTATTTTCCTGGGCTCCAAATCACTGCAGATGGGGACTGCAGCAAAGAAATTAAAAGACGCTTGCTTCTGGGAAGGAAAGCTATGGCAAATCTAGACAGCATCCTAAAAAGCAGAGACATCACCCTGCCAACAAAAGTGCGTTTAGTCAAGACTATGGTCTTCCCAGTTGCAATGTATGGCTGCGAAAGTTGGACCATAAGGAAGGCCGAGCGTCAAAGAATTGAGGCTTTTGAACTGTGGTGCTGGAGAAGGCTCTTGCGAGTCCCTTGGACTGCAAGGCGAACAAACCGGTCAGTCCTAGAGGAGATCAGCCCTGACTGCTCTTTAGAAGGCCGGATCCTGAAGATGAAACTCAAATACTTTGGCCACCTCATGAGAAGGAAGGACTCCCTTGAGAAGAGCCTAATGCTGGGAGCGATCGAGGGCAAAAGAAGAAGGGGACCACAGAGAATGAGGTGGCTGGATGGAGTCACTGAAGCAGTAGGTGCAAACTTAAATGGACTCCGGGGAATGGTAGAGGACAGGAAGGCCTGGAGGATCATTGTCCATGGGGTCGCGATGGGTCGGACACGACTTCGCACATAACAACAACAATCAGGAAAAGATTTTTCACAGTCAGAGTAGTTCAGCAGTGGAATAGGCTGCCTAAGGAGGTGGTGAGCTCCCCCTCACTGGCAGTCTTCAAGCAAAGGTTGGATACACACTTTTCTTGGATGCTTTAGGATGCTTAGGGCTGATCCTGCGTTGAGCAGGGGGTTGGACTAGATGGCCTGTATGGCCCCTTCCAAATCTATGATTCTATGATTCTAAGAGCAACCCGTCCCGCTTCCCAACCAGGATCGCTTGGGAGATCGTGAGATAAAAATTGCATAGGAAAAGAATACAGGTGCCCCACTTACATTTTTAGATGTTTTTCAGCCATGGTCTTAAAAATATATACAACTAATATATACAAATGTACAAATAAATCAATATACAAATAAATATACAAATAAATAAATATATACAAATATATATATATATATATATATAGAAAGAAATATACAAATATATACAGATATATACAGATATATACAAATAAATATAAAGGTAAAATTAAATAAATAAAAAACGAATAATATAAATGAATCAAAAAGAATAAATGAATGAATTAATAAAATAAAATAATTAAAATAAATAAATAAGTGAAATAAAATAAATAAAACAATTTAGTTAAATAAATGGATAAAGTGAAATCAAAAAGAAATAAACCAATAAACCAACAAAACACGATTTTTCTCCACCAATCTCTTTCAACTCCAACTCCAACGCTCCTTCAACAACCCACAAAGGACCCCCCGGGTGCGGCAGCCCAGGGCACCAGCAGGGGGTGATGTCACAAAGGAGGCCCCGTCCCGCCCGTCCCTCGGGTTACAGTGGCCCAGGGGGCTGTTTCCTGGCCTTCCCTCCCACTCCAGCATGGGATGAGTCACTCCCAGGGGGGGACAACAAAATCAGAGTCCAGGGACCTTTAAGACCAACAAAGATGTATTCAAGGCGTGAGCTTTCGAGTGCAAGCACTCTTCGTCAAACTAAGAACTGACCATTATAACTGTGGGCATATATAAGCACATGTTGATCTTGTTGCATTAATAAACTGTCTCACAGCAACCAAACACAGCCACATTAGAACTCTCTGCCAAACCAGCCAATCAAACCCCTCGAACCCATTTGTAGTTCACAAGGACATATCTTTAAACCCCACTTTAAACCCCAAGTTTGAAAATGAGCAGGAGCATAAGGGGAGAGATGTCAGGGAAGAAGGGTGGATGAATGAAAACATTTTCTGCTGTTGAAAAGCTCATGTTTTTAACGCCGCTGAACCATGTTTTCAGAACAGCGCAAAAAATGTTAAATGGGCATGGCCAATTCTGTGCGCAAAAAAAGTTACCCTCCAGAGCAAGACCAGAACCCATAGTTCCAGATACAAGTCATTTCTTGGCATATAAAATCTGAGTTACAGTTGGAAGTGGAATACAGAGACAGAAAAGCAAAAAGAGTAAGAAAAAGACACAGTAAATAAACAAAGCCCTCCCAGGAATTGATAAATATGCAAGAAAATTGTCCTGAATAACAGTCCGGACGCTGTTTGATGGCACCTTGCAAAAACCTGGCCACAGTTTCAGATATTTCTCTGTTGATGTTCTCCAGAAGGAGGGGAACCTTAAGATGGTTGGGAAGTCCTTATGAGGCAAAACAGGGCACTACAGAGAGCCAGTTTGGTGTACAGGTTAGGAGTGCAGACTTCTAATCTGGCATGCCAGGTTCGATTCTGCGCTCCCACATATGGAACCAGCTGGGTGACCTTGGGCTCGCCACGGCACTGATAGAGCTGTTCTGACCGAGCAGTAATATCAGAGCTCTCTCAGCCTCACCCACCCCACAGGGTGTCTGTTGTGGGGAGAGGAAAGGGAAGGCGACTGTAAGCCGCTTTGAGCCTCCTTCGGGTAGGGAAAAGCGGCATATAAGAACCAACTCTTCTTCTTCTTTTTCTTCTAAAGTTTTCTACGACAACGTCCTCTCTTTCCAGAACCAAATATGATTGAAGGGGAGGGGAACGAAGAAACACATTTTTTTCTTTTTTAAGGAAGCCCACTGGATTCTGTGGCTGTTGTGGGTCCCTTGGCAACCACAGCAGTACTGTCAAACTTTATGCACCCTGATTTCTGGAAAGCTGTGGGAGGGAGGGAGGGAGGGAGGGAGGGAGGGAGGGAGGGAGGGAGGGAGGGGCGGCCAACCAGTCCCAGAAAGCCCCCTCCCTCAAGACCTTCCATCCCCCGACGGAGTAGGCCCCTACAGCGAAAGGCCCAGGAGCCCCTTCTGGAGATCCACGATCAAGACAATTCATCATGACTTGGCTGCGGTGGCCGTGGAGCCTTAGGCCTGAGCTGACAGCAGCAGCATCCACCTCTCCCTGGGACCTGCCACGACGTGGCCCCTTGCCTGGCTGTCACACAATCTGAGTATCTTAGAAGCGAAGCATGGCCAACCTTGTCTAGTATTTGGATGTGAAACCTCCAAGGATCTGGGTGCGAGTCCCTACAACATACATTGGGGTGTCATGACAGGGAGGCAGACAATGGCAAGTCGCCACCCAAGGTCCTTTGCCTGGCTGCCAGAATATCTGAGTATCTTTGACGTTAAGCACGGCCAAGCCTCGCTAGCATTTCGCCCTCTCTTGAAAAAAACAACGTTGGACCCGCGGGACCCTGCCAACTGAAGCCCAGGATCGCATTTAACGTTCCTGGGACAGGTGGTGTAAAGGGCCGCGGACCCGGAAACTTCAGCTAGTGCAAAATGCAGCTGCGAGGGACCTCACTGGCCCACCTTGGAGGGCCCACATCCAGCTTGTGCAGAGGCAGCTGCATGGGGTGCCCATTGCTGTCCGGATCCGGTTCAAGGTTTTGGTTCTAACCTTCAAGGCTTTACGCGGGTTGGGACCCACATATCTGAGGGACCGCCTTTCGCCTTACGCTCTGCGGGGGGAAATCTATTGGTCGTTCCCGGCCCCAGAGAAGCGCGCCTAGCCTCAACCAGGGCCAGGACTTTCTCTGTCCTGGCCCCTACCTGGTGGAATGAGCTCCCGGGCGAGCTACGGGCCCTGCGGGATCCGTCGGCGTTCCGCAGGGCCTATAAAACGGAGCTCTTCCGCCAGGTCCCTGGTTGAGGCTAGGACTGGCGAGGGACAACATTGCCACCCCCCTGGGGTCTGAAGTATACAGTATTAGCCTCCATCCCCTAATGCCGTTGACTGGGTAGGGGAGAGTGGCATTTTCTGCCGTGTTGGGTATATTTATAGTCTATTAGTGGGGGTTTTAATGGGGTATTGTAAGACTACTGTTACCTGCCACAAGCCAGTAGGGAGTGGCAGGAAATGATGATGATGATGATAATAATAATAGTAATAATAATGATAATGATAATAATAATAATACAAAGTTCGCCCCAGGGGAAGCGACCTAAGTGGGGGAGCAAACGTACGTCCACCTCGTTCGGCTGTCCCCAGGCCGCCTGGCAAAACGAGCCCCTGGCCTCCGAGCCAGGTAAGCCGCGCTGGTTTACATGCCACCTCTTAGCGAGGCCCCGAACCCCAGGGAATCTGATCACACACCGGACTCCCTGCCAACACGCTCCAACCCATGCAGACCCGCCACAGAACGAAGCCAAACAGGCCCCGTTCCCGCCAACGCTCCATAACCAGGACCAATTCCATCAGGCCAGCCAAAAACCTTGTGCAACCACAGATCACACCCGGGTCCAACTAAAGAACCCCATCACTTGGCAAACCAAACCATCTGCAGAGGGCGCCCCCAGAGGTTGCTAAGCCAATTAAAGAACTGGCCCCCTCAGCTCCAGTCATTTCAGGGACTTTCGCCCCCAAACTCCCACTTCCACTGATCGTTCCTTAATGCTCTGGAAGCCGGGCACCGCTGGCCAGTCGGTCTCACCAGAAAAGCTACCACAACCTCAGGTGCCCCTGCGCCATGGGTATCTTGCATGGCAGTGCCATGTGCCTGGCCACTGTGTGCTGCGATATCCTGGCCTAGGAACATGGATGCAGCCCCTGAGACCCAGGTGACTCCCCCTTGACTCTCTTGCAGCGTTACGAGCACCAGCGGCATGAGAAAAGTCTGATCCGAAAGCCGGCACTCCCCTGCACGTAACCTCCAACCGCTTGGACCTTGTACGGAGTCCCGAGGGGGAGGCCCTGCAGCGGAACAGTTGGGGCAGCCCAAAGGAGCATCTGCCTCCGAATCCCTGTGGTCATCGATGGGGCACCGACACGGGGAACCTCCCTCCTAATGGTGTCCGGAAGGCGAGCCCCTTGATGTCGAGCCAGGGGATGGGAAGGTAGTATCCGCAGACATCAGTGCACATCACCCCCTGGGCCTGTGGCACACCCACTCCTTCGGCACACGCTTCCCTGCCCCACCACCAGCATTAGCAGCCGCGTTGATGTCTGACCTCCGACAATTCAGAAGGTGGAGAAATGCACCTTGGCCCAGCTGCTGAACTCCAGTCCCTGAACTGCTGGTCCACAGAGGGAAAGGCCCTCCAGATTAGCATCCTCCATTGTGCCTGAGCCAGCCGAGGGCAGCACGCCCTTCCCGCTGGGCGGACAAGGGCCTGAACCCGTCCCAGCCCTTCAAAGCTCAGCAGGAGGAAGGTGTCTAGAAGCCCGGCAGCCTGAATGGGATGGCTGGACGACTGCTCTGATGCTCTGATCCTCTGAAGGCAGCAAGGCCTTTCTGGTGAATGGGTTTAAACTGTGATGGGTGGGTGTGGGGTGAAAGGGGTGAGAGTGTAAGGAGTCCCACTGGAGGCTTTTCTGCCAACAGTATTACAAACATTTTATTTTTAATAAATAGAAAACAAACACTATCAAACAGGGAATGAAACAGGGAACCCCCCAAACATTTTAAACAAACTTTTTAAAACAGGGGATGAAACAGGGGATGAAACAGGGAACCCCCCACCCCCACCCCACCCCAAACCACAATTTTAAAGCGCACTAGTCCCCTCTCCAGCACCACCATCTTCTTAGTAGCTGGTAACCTCTGCTGGAAATAACAGCATCTTACTGCTGTCCCAAAGTAGAGAGAAGCATTTGGGGGAAGAGGCTTCTCATAGCCACCACAGTCAAGTCAGCCTCCAAAACTTTAAATGTAGCCATGCTGTCCACCAGTGGAATTATTCCCTGGAACATCAAATAAAATCAGTGCCTATGTCCTCCACTGGAGTAGGTGTCGCCAACACTTCCTGGCTAGCCGCCTCCCCAACCCTTGCCTGTCGAGTGCTTCTGTCTTGTGTTTGTCAATCTCACAGGGGTGTTACTACAGTGAGGCAGTGAGGTCTGTTCAAGTGCTTTCGGACCAGAGAATCGGCTACTTAGTCAAACAACACAAGGATAGTGGCTGAAGACAAGGTTGAACAAAGAACATTAAACTTTATTTCACATAGCACACATAGGCAAAAGGTCACAATCCAAACCGTCTCCTATTTCTGAAAAGGTAACTGGCCATAGCGTCCCGAACCTTGCACCCCTCCGAATAGATCCTTTTTTTTCTGGCTTGAGGGATGGCTGCTGCATCCTCAAGGACTACAGGGTCTGATTCAGCCACTGGGAAGGGGATGTGATGTCCCTTGTCCTCGCAGATGTTGTTCCAAGATGACACATGCGATGATCAATGGTGTCACATTGTCTATATGCACATGGAGTCGTGACATCAAGCGATGGAACCGAGCCTTCAAAGGGCCAAAGGCACGCTCCACGACATTCCTTGCGCGGGAGTGCCTGAGGTTGTAGTAGCTCTGCACATTTGTCCTCGGCCGCTTATAGGGAGTCATGAGCCAGCGTCGTGTGGGGTAGGCTCCATTTCCGAGCACCAAAGCCGGAACACGCACTCCCTCAATGGTGGCGGTGGGGTTGCCGGGGACAAAGACCCCTTGGTCCATGGTTGCCCTGAGGTTCGATTCACGGAACACAAGGGCATCGTGCCTCCTCCCACTCCACCCCACCTCAAAATCTATAAACCGTCCGGAGAAGTCCACGGTTCCTTGAAGGAGAACAGGACAAAAGTCCTTCCTGTTCCCGTGCTCCTTTATGCTTCCCTCAGGTGCTCGGATCGGGATGTGGGTACCGTCAACCGCGGCGAAACAAGGTGGGAACCCGTCTGAGGAAAGAAAAAGAAAATAATAGACACCAGGGATTAAAGTTAACGTGGGGCGCATCGAGTATTCGTTGCTCACCTATCAAAAATGAAAAACAAATTAAAGGGCAAAGGGGATATAAGGACACCCACCGCTCCAAGCCGGTCTCCGAGGCACACCACTTTGCTGTACAATTCTGCCTCCATGGCGAAGCAGAACTCCAGCAGGATCTCGCTGACCGTGGAGACTCCTAATCCGAATTGCTGGGCAACTGTCCGGAAGTACTGTGGGGTGGACAAGTACCACAAGGCGGCTGCCACCCTTTTCCCCACAGGAATAGGGCACCGCATGCCAGTTACTTGCCTCTCCATGCGGCCATGGAGAGCTTCCACAATTTCAAAAAACGTTCCCCTTGACATTCTGAAGTTTGCAATCCAGTGGTCATCATCCCAGACGGCCACGGGGAGCCAGAAGCACTAACCTGTCTCTGTGCCTTTCAAATCCAGGTGGTTGTTCCAGGTAGACTTCTTCCTTCATTCCTCCACGAGGAAATGCTGTCTTTCCATCCAGAGGCTCCACGTGCATCTTTCTTGCTGCTGCTATGCCCAAGAGCAGAGGGAGTCAAACTGTGGCCCTCCAGATGTCCATGAACTACAGTTCCCATGAGCCCCTGCCAGCATTCATGGGCAGGGGCTCATGGGAATTGTAGTCCACGGAAATCTGGAGGGCCGCAGTTTGACTACCCCTGCCCAAGAGCATTCTAGTTGAAGTGTGTCCACCACTGGTGCGGAGGTTTCATCATTGTCTTCTCCGTCCTTCTGGAAGTATCCTTTGGCAACCAATGGGGCTTTGTGCCTTTGTCCTTCCCCTTCGGCACCACGATCCACTTGCCTCCCACTGTCCTCTTCCCTGGAGGCAGATCTGTGAGTGTCCAGGTTTGGTTCTTGATCAGAGATTCAGTCTCTTCTTCTGCAGCTTTCTCCACTTTGCTGCTTCGTTGGCAGGCATCCTTTCGATCTCTCTCCATGTGAAAGGCTCAGGTGCTGCTGCTGCCGCCTTGACCACATGAGAAAACCCGTCTGGTGGGACTCCTTTGCTTGCTCTGGGCGATTGTCTGACACTTGGCCCGGGAGCCCCTTCTGGTTCCTGAGGATCTGCAGTTGTGTCTTGTTCTGTGTTGTCCTCAACACTGAGAAACATTGTTTCTGGGTGCGAGGAAGCTCGCTTTGTGTTGCCCACAGCTCTGAGGAACACTGTTTCTAGTTGCGAGGCTCTACCCCCCTCTGCAACTCCTTCTGGTTCCTGAGGTTCTGCAATTGTGTCCTCCTCTGTGTTGTCCACAGCACTGAGAAACACTGTTTCTGACTGCGGTGCCCCAGGAGGGTACAGTTCTACTGGAATGAGCAAGTGTTTCGGGTCCAGCGCCAGACGGGAGAGAGAGAGACTTCTGTTGCTCTCCCCAGGGAGCACCTTGGGGTTGAGAGTTTCACAGCCACCCCGTCCCGGGGCTCCAGCTGTGGCGTTGGCCGCTTAGCTGCTTTGTCCTTCAGCAGGCTTCCAAGGAAGCTGGCCCTGGTCTGATCTCAGCCTCGTTCAAATGTGCACTGGGACAGGAACACAGGCGAGTCTTCTGGCTTCTCAGGAGGAGGGACCAGACCCGTCCCAAGAGGAGGGGGAGCCGCTGGGGACCGCTGCAAGAGTTGCCAACGACAAATGGCTGGAATGGGTTTGGGAGGCTTGGTTTTGCTCCAGAGTCCCAGCATGAGGAAGGCAGGAGGAGGGGGGGGAGGAAGGGCACTCCTGCAGGGTCTTCTTTCATCTGTAGGGGAGAGAAGAAAAGCAGGGAGGCCCCTGCGTCAGCTCACTGGCACCGATCAGTGAAATGTGCCAGAGATCGCTGACTCGCTTCGAGGTTGGGGTCCCAAAGGGGGCGGGTCAACCTGCCGGTTGTCCGAAGGCCCTTCCTCAGAAGGAGCCCTGGCTGCCCCGAGGCAAAGGGATCTCGAGAAACAGCGACCATCGACAGGAGGATGCACAGGGGTGTAGCAGATCTGCGGGCCACACCTGCTGCGACAGCAGGGCTCCCGGGGTGGAGCTGGGTGCATCGGCCTCTTTCACGAAGGCGAGCATGGGGTCGGCAGGCGAAAGAACAGGGTCAGGAGGAGAGCGAGTCTTCGTTACCTGGAAGCCCTCTGAAGTGGCTGAGACGAACTGGAATGGTCCCCAAGGTCCAGGAATCTTGGTCAACCCAACAGGCAAAGAGGTGTCGTGGGGGGCAGATGGGCGGAAACATTTTGGAATCCAGACAAATCCCTGAAGGCCCTTGTGGTTGTTCCCTTTGGAGGGAGGTCTGAATCTTGGATATCATGTGGAGGTACGGGATTATCTAAAAAGTCTCTGGGGGTCTGTTGGGGGGCACATGACGCTGACCTGGCATGTAACCCGTGCTCTCTCGAGTCCCAGCATGGGAACGGGTGGTGGGAGGAGGACGAGGACGAGGAGGAGGAGGAAGGGCACTCCTGCAGGGTCCTTTTACTCATCTGTAGGGGAGAAAAGAAAAGCTGGCAGGCGCAGGGTCAGCTCTCTTGCATTGGTCCATAAAATAGGCAAGAGATGGCAGACTTGCTTCTGAGCTGGGGAAAAGCAGCAAGGGATTTCCTCCGAGGAGCCTTCATTGCCCGGAGACCAATGAGGGGCCTTGGTGTGGAGCAGCCAGAGCCCTGGCCCCTCACGCAGTCCCAAAGCCACGGCTCCTTGCCCACCCCTGATTCCCCGGAGAGGAACATTACCTGAACTTGGCAGGAGTGCCGCAATTTCGGGGGGGACCTCTCTGCCCCGCCACATATTATAGAGCAGGGCAGAGAGGTTGCTCCGGAGGCCTTCGATCTGGGGAGATGGAGAAATGGCCCCAGTGATTCCTGCCCTCTTCACAGCCCAGGCCAGAGGGTGGGACGTTTGCCTCCCCCCTCTACGTGTGATCTCCCCCTCTACGCACCTCCTCCTCCTCCTCCAGCAGGGCCCTGGCCTGGCCCAGGAGGGAGAGGAGGACCAAGAGGCCTCCCTCCCTCACCCACCGCCCGTCCAGGCTCAGGGCGTCCTCCAGAGCGGCCTCCTGGAGAGAGAGCCTCTGCCTCGCGCTGAGGTGACCT
The DNA here is from genome assembly GCF_049243985.1 of Paroedura picta. Taxonomy (NCBI): domain Eukaryota; kingdom Metazoa; phylum Chordata; class Lepidosauria; order Squamata; family Gekkonidae; genus Paroedura; species Paroedura picta. Next base: position 72,169,724 of record NC_135377.1, on the reverse strand, counting down.
CCGAACACCTGAAACCAGGAAGAGACCCTGTCAGTCCTCTCCAAACGGAAGCCCTGGTGCCTCTTCCCCAGAGGGGTTGGCTCCGGCCCTCCCTCCCTCGCCCCTCTCCAACTGCCCTGCGAGGAAATGGGATTCCCACAATGAATCAGGGCATGCTCCAGAGCTGTGGCATGCCGAAGGGACAGGAGGACTCCCAGTCTCTCTGCACACCACTGCCAGAAGGATCGCCCAAGGGGGATCTCCTGTGTCCCTCCCTCCCTCCCTCCCGGGGAATAAACAAAGCCCCCCTTGACCCTGGCCCAAGAGGGGAGGCCTTTCCAAGAATGCCTGGCCAGCACCACAGACGGGCCTCCGTACCTCAGCTGCCGTGATGAGGTGGGCGTAGCTCTCCCTCCAGGGCCGTTCTGGGTCCTCCTCCCAGGTGAACTGGCTCCGGCCTGAAAGGCAGAAATCGGGAAGAGCTCTAGTGGACAGGCCCGGCACAGAACAGCTGTGCTTCCTCCTGGCCTGGGGGTGTCTCTTCCCCCTCCCCCGGGGCCTCGCTGGTCTCCCCCTCTGGCCTCGGAGGAGGGCTGGGCTCATGGGGAAAGAGCACCAGGAAAGGCAGCTGAATCGGAACAGATGTCTGGAGGCTGTGGTGGGGAAGGCTGATCTGCACAGAAGGAACCCCGTTGCTCTGAAGGGAGGGAGGGGGTGCCCTACCCCGGAAAAGGGACCCTAACTCACCCTGCTTCTTCTGCTGCAATTGCATCAGCTGTCCAAAGACCTCCCTGGCCTTCTCCCGGACCTCCGCTTCCGGGTCGGCCAGGGAGACGGACAGCTTCGCCACCACGTGCCCGAATGTATGCTGGCTGAAGATCTAGATTGGAAGCAGAAGAAGAGGCCTCGCTTGTCCATCCAGAGACGGCCCCGGAGCCCTGAACCACTGGGGTCTTCCCCCTCCTGACCCTCCCCACTGATCCTGGGGGGACCTTAGAGGAGAAGGAACAATGTCCCAGGGGTGGACACTCTGGCACTTCGGGGAGGGAGGCAGGGAGGGCCAGTCCTCATCTTCCCCCTCCCAGAGATGGAACAGCCCCTCCTCTCTTGCTGGGCTCCACGGGCCAGATCCTGCTGGGGGTGGAGGACTTACGTTTAAGCCAGGCATTTTGCAGGCATCCAGGAGGACGTCCCTCAACAGAGCAGCTGCCCGGGCTCTGGGGGCAGGCCAGCTGACCCGGAGCCAGTATAAGAGTTGCTGTGGAAGGAAGGAAGGAAGAGGAAGGAAGGAAGCAGGCCCTCAGCCCACACCCTCGGACCAGGGCATGGTCCTCAGCACACCCTCCCCCTGCAGATCTGCCCACCAAGGAAGATCCCCAGAGAGGGTGGGCCCCAGGCTCTGGAAAGGGCTCTGTTCCTGTGGGAGAGCTGCCTGCCCCCAACCTGCCCCCTGAGGGGCCCGTCGTCTCCCAGCCTGGAGCCGGGGTGCCCAGTGACCCTTCCAGTTGGCGTGCTCCCACGGCTCACGGACGGCAGCTCCTTGGGAGTCCTTCCCCCAGGAGAGAGGCAAGCCACTCTGCTGCCGCCACAGAAAGCCAAATTCCAGGAATGGGGTTCTAGAGCAGCCAGGTGGGAGGGCCCCCCCATGCGGCAGGAGGGTGGGGGGGATTGTGTTGCGCCAGAGGTGACCCTTTCTCCCCGCTGGGCTCCCTTGGGATCCCCTTGGCCCATCTCCCTCCCACCTTCTCCAGCTACTTACGTCCAGCAGGGTGTCCAGGTGGCCTGCGGAGGGATCCTCCCGGATCAGGCCCCGCAGCATCCTGCGCAGGGCCTCCTCTGCCTTCTGCTGCAGGGCCTGATGGGAAGAGCGATCTGGCATGAAAAGGCTGACCCCCCCTCTCCCCAGGGCTGGCCAGGAAGCCTTGAAGACCACCACTCCATCCTCCAGGGAAGGAGGCCTCTGGATTCGGGACCCAAAGAGGGACCCTGCGTCTTTCGCCTCTTCCGGAGGAGGGACACAGCTCTCCCCACAGCTGGACCTCGTCCTCCAGAGAAGACGGGACCGCCAGGTGTGTCTGCCACCCTCTTGAGAAATCAGGTGTCGCTCAAGGTACCTGGCCTGCGGGGTCTGCCTGTATCGGGGGGCCTCCGAGGACCATCCCCAGAGCCCAGGCTACAATCGACTGCCGGAGATCTGTCCTCAGGGGCGGATGGAACTTGCTGGCAGGGCAGAAGGGCCGGGATTAGACTCCGTGCTGGAAGGGAGGGCAATCCCCCAGCCCTGCCGGGGCTTCGTCTGAGGCTCGCCACTTCCCCCTGAGCAGCGTGAGGGTGAGGGTGGAGGAGAGGATGGCAGTGCAGCGCCTGAGAGTCAGGGAGAGCCTCGGGGAGGGAGGCACTGCTCCCAGCTGGAGAACAGGTGCTGCCCTCAGGCACTCTGCCCGCATCGCCCTGAGGCCGGGCAGGAAGCAGCCATGGCCTCCCGTCTCTCCCTTGGGCTGGCTCTGTTGACCGTCCTGCAGCCCCAGGACGGTCTCCCTCCCTCCCTCCCCTCCGAGGGCCTGGCACCAAGGTTCCCTCAGGAAGAAACATACCTCAGCTCTGCCACAGCCTCCATACATCCAACCAATCTCGCCTCTAGGGCAAGGAATGACTTGTGCATGATGTCCTTGGGGAGACAAAGGTTTCAAAAAGAAAACATCAGAGCTCCTTGGGCTGGGGCAGGTCTGCTCCTGCCCCCCACTCCCTTTCCTCCCCCCCCCCCAGTCCTGAGTCTCACTCACTCGTATTTTCTCTGCAATCCTTTGCTTGCAAGAAGGCAGAGAACGCTCCCGGCCGTGGCAGAACCCCCGGACCGCCTGTAAGAATGCCCGGTCCTGTCTGGGGCCCTGCAAGTGGCGAGAGGCAGGCTGTGAGCCTGGCCAAAGAGGGCCAAGGAGAGAAGCAGCATCCCCAGTCAGGGGCAGTCCATCTGGCTGGACACGAGCCGCTGCTTCTCCTGCTCCCGAGGAGGCTCCCTCCTGAAAGTCTCCATGGCTGCCCTGGCCCTCAGGGCACATGGCTGGACCCCGAGGAGACGGCATCCTTTGCAGAAGGAGGCAGGGTAGAGGGTCCCGTCCCTCCAAGAGGTGCGCGTGGGACAGCTGTGGGGCTTCCTAACCCAGGGGCCTGGGAGGATGGGGACCCCGGTCCCTTTTCTGCAAGCACCCCTCTCGGGGGCGGCTGCAAGTCAGTGCGGGATCCGTGTGCCGGGCCCCCCTTGCTCCTGAGACTGCCATCCCTCTGCTACTGGAGCCAGCGAAATCCGAGAGGGAGGGGAACGGAAGGGGAACAGCCTCGCAAGGGAAGGGACACTGCGCTTCTCCTGGTGCCTCACGGGGCTTACCGTATCCTTGGCGGCCAGGAAGTGGGCGATGCATTCCGCCGCTCCCCTCTTGGGGCGCCTCCTGCAGGCAGCGGCAGCTGGGGAGGAAGGGCCCGGTTAATACGCGGAGAGATCCCGCTTTCCTTGCGCCTTCCATGGTGCCTTCCCTCAGAGCCCTTCCCAGCGGGCTCCCAGGGGCGAAGAGTCCGCTTCCGTGCCCCTGCGGGCTGATCCCCACCCAGAGGTCGGCAGAGGGAACACGTTCTGGGCTGGGTCCAATCCTGCCCTGGGGAGGGGGGGGCTTCCTTCCCTCTCGCCCCTCAGGGGTCCTCTGGATCATCGCTTCAGCAACAGGTCCAGTGGCTCCCCGGTTTGAGGGTGGGGCTCCATCCACAGCAGGAGAGAGAGCCTCCCCCCATCGACTTCTCTGCCTGTAGTGCGTGGCAGCCCCCCTCGGTGTCCCCCCAGCACCCCCAAGGGGCTCTGATGGCCACACAGCTCAGCCCGGACTGTGGAGCCCTCCTGTGTGGGGGGAGCCCGATTTGGCCTTCAGGCACAATTCTTCAGGGCCCCGACCGTGGGCACTGCTGTCGGGCACCTTCACAGAAACCATCAGGGGAGCCGTTTCGTCTCCGGGCCTCCCTCCGACTCCAGTGGGAGAATCGGCAAATTCTGTCACTCTAGGAGGAGACTCCCCCCCCCACACACACCTTCTCCACATCGTGTCCCTTTCCCCCCTTCTTCGAAAGAATGGGGTCCATTAGGGCTACCCTTTTCTCCTCCCCACAGGAGCCCTCCACGAATGCCCCGTTGTCGTCTGTCATCACAGATCCGACTGGCGAAAGGGGCCATGACACACCGACAACGTACCCTAATCAATGGGGTCGTTCTTGAAGGTGCCACGAGATTTCCAAGCCCTGTCGGGCTGGTTCCAAAAGCACTCCTTGTGCTGGGAGCCACAGGGGGCCTGAGCCCTGGGAATGTCACTGTCCTCAACAGCTCTGCCGCTTCCGCCCCCCTCCCTGCCCCTCCCTGCCCTCCGTTCCACTCCTTACCTGCAGGCTGCACCTCTCCTCCGGCCCGGGGGGCGACCTTGGCCCGTTTGAAGAGGGCCCTTAAGCGCTGGAGGCTAGAAGGGAGGGAAGAGAAGGGGAGTCACTGGCCTGGCGGCACCCTGTGTCTGCAGTCCCACCTAACCACCCGCCCTGATAAGAAAGAACACTTGAGGGAGTCTCTCTGGGATGAGGGCAGGTCCCTCCGTCTCCGCATCGTGACTCTGAGGGCATCGGAGGTCTGGAGAGAATCTCCCCTGGGCACCCGGTGGGGGGCTCTTGGCCCCTCTTGCCTGCGAGGGTGGAGGGACCGGAGAAGGCCTGACACACTCTTTCCCTCCCCTGACACGGAGCTGAGCGTTCGGACAGCCTCATCGCTTGGAGAAGATGAGGTGCCTACAGGTTACTAGGCAGATACTAACCAGTGCCTACAGGTTACTAGGCACTGTAGATCAATCATCAGAAAGGCCAAAGCTGAGAGTGAGCTAAAATTGGCCAGGGAAGCCCATTGATGAGTTCAAATCCCCTGGTCCGGATGAAGTGCACCCAAGAGTGCTCAAAGAACTTTCCAGAGAACTTGCACAGCCCTTGTCCATCATCTTCGGGCCCTCTTTAAGGACTGGAGATGTCCCGGAGGACTGGAAGAGAGCAAACGTTATTCCGATCTTCAAAAAAGGGAGGAAGGATGACCCGGGAAACTACAGACCAGTGAGTCTGACCTCTGTTGTGGGGAAGATAATGGAGCAGATATTAAAGGGAGTGATCTGCAAACATCTGGAGAGCAATTTCGTGATCCAAGGAAGTCAGCATGGATTTGTCTCCAACAGGTCCTGCCAGACCAACCTGGTTTCCTTTTTTGACCAAATAACAGGTTTGCTGGATCATGGAAATTCGGTTGATGTCATTTACTTGGATTTTAGTAAAGCTTTTGACAAGGTTCCCCAATATGTTCTGATGGATAAGTTGAAGGACTGCAATCTGGATTTCCAGATAGTTAAGTGGATAGGGAATTGGTTAGAGAACCGCACTCAAAGCGTTCTTGTCAATGGTGTTTCATCAGACTGGAGAGAGGTGAATAGCGGGGTACCTCAGGGCTCGGTGCTCGGCCCGGTACTTTTTAACATATTTATTAATGATCTAGATGAGGGGGTGGAGGGACTACTCATCAAGTTTGCAGCTGACACCAAATTGGGAGGACTGGCAAATACTCCGGAAGATAGAGACAGAGTTCAACGAGATCTGAACACAATGGAAAAATGGGCAAATGAGAACAAGATGCAATTTAATAAAGATAAGTGTAAAGTTCTGCATCTGGGTCAGAAAAATGCAAAGCATGTCTACTGGATGGGGGATACGCTTCTAGGTAACACTGTGTGTGAACGAGACCTTGGGGTACTTGTGGATTGTAAACTAAACATGAGCAGGCAGTGTGATGCAGCGGTAAAAAAGGCAAATGCCATTTTGGGCTGCATCAACAGGGGCATCACATCAAAATCACAAGATGGCATAGTCCCATTGTATACGGCACTGGTCAGACCACACCTGGAGTACTGTGTGCCGTTCTGGAGCCTCACTTCAAGAAGGACGTCGATAAAATTGAAAGTGTACAGAGGAGAGCGACGAAGATGATCTGGGGCCTAGGGACCAAGCCCTATGAAGATAGGTTGAGGGACTTGGGAATGTTCAGCCTGGAGAAAAGGAGGCTTAGAGGGGACATGATAGCCCTCTTTAAGTATTTGAAAGGTTGTCACTTGGAGGAGGGCAGGATGCTGTTTCTGTTGGATGCAGAGGAGAGGACACGCAGTAATGGGTTTAAACTTCAAGTACAACGATATAGGCTAGATATCAGGAAAAGATATCATGGCAAATAGATGGGGAAGAAATGGAGATAGTGACAGATTTTATTTTCCTGGGCTCCAAATCACTGCAGATGGGGACTGCAGCAAAGAAATTAAAAGACGCTTGCTTCTGGGAAGGAAAGCTATGGCAAATCTAGACAGCATCCTAAAAAGCAGAGACATCACCCTGCCAACAAAAGTGCGTTTAGTCAAGGCTATGGTCTTCCCAGTTGCAATGTATGGCTGCGAAAGTTGGACCATAAGGAAGGCCGAGCGTCAAAGAATTGAGGCTTTTGAACTGTGGTGCTGGAGAAGGCTCTTGCGAGTCCCTTGGACTGCAAGGCGAACAAACCGGTCAGTCCTAGAGGAGATCAGCCCTGACTGCTCTTTAGAAGGCCGGATCCTGAAGATGAAACTCAAATACTTTGGCCACCTCATGAGAAGGAAGGACTCCCTTGAGAAGAGCCTAATGCTGGGAGCGATCGAGGGCAAAAGAAGAAGGGGACCACAGAGAATGAGGTGGCTGGATGGAGTCACTGAAGCAGTAGGTGCAAACTTAAATGGACTCCGGGGAATGGTAGAGGACAGGAAGGCCTGGAGGATCATTGTCCATGGGGTCGCGATGGGTCGGACACGACTTCGCACATAACAACAACAATCAGGAAAAGATTTTTCACAGTCAGAGTAGTTCAGCAGTGGAATAGGCTGCCTAAGGAGGTGGTGAGCTCCCCCTCACTGGCAGTCTTCAAGCAAAGGTTGGATACACACTTTTCTTGGATGCTTTAGGATGCTTAGGGCTGATCCTGCGTTGAGCAGGGGGTTGGACTAGATGGCCTGTATGGCCCCTTCCAAATCTATGATTCTATGATTCTAAGAGCAACCCGTCCCGCTTCCCAACCAGGATCGCTTGGGAGATCGTGAGATAAAAATTGCATAGGAAAAGAATACAGGTGCCCCACTTACATTTTTAGATGTTTTTCAGCCATGGTCTTAAAAATATATACAACTAATATATACAAATGTACAAATAAATCAATATACAAATAAATATACAAATAAATAAATATATACAAATATATATATATATATATATATAGAAAGAAATATACAAATATATACAGATATATACAGATATATACAAATAAATATAAAGGTAAAATTAAATAAATAAAAAACGAATAATATAAATGAATCAAAAAGAATAAATGAATGAATTAATAAAATAAAATAATTAAAATAAATAAATAAGTGAAATAAAATAAATAAAACAATTTAGTTAAATAAATGGATAAAGTGAAATCAAAAAGAAATAAACCAATAAACCAACAAAACACGATTTTTCTCCACCAATCTCTTTCAACTCCAACTCCAACGCTCCTTCAACAACCCACAAAGGACCCCCCGGGTGCGGCAGCCCAGGGCACCAGCAGGGGGTGATGTCACAAAGGAGGCCCCGTCCCGCCCGTCCCTCGGGTTACAGTGGCCCAGGGGGCTGTTTCCTGGCCTTCCCTCCCACTCCAGCATGGGATGAGTCACTCCCAGGGGGGGACAACAAAATCAGAGTCCAGGGGCACCTTTAAGACCAACAAAGATGTATTCAAGGCGTGAGCTTTCGAGTGCAAGCACTCTTCGTCAAACTAAGAACTGACCATTATAACTGTGGGCATATATAAGCACATGTTGATCTTGTTGCATTAATAAACTGTCTCACAGCAACCAAACACAGCCACATTAGAACTCTCTGCCAAACCAGCCAATCAAACCCCTCGAACCCATTTGTAGTTCACAAGGACATATCTTTAAACCCCACTTTAAACCCCAAGTTTGAAAATGAGCAGGAGCATAAGGGGAGAGATGTCAGGGAAGAAGGGTGGATGAATGAAAACATTTTCTGCTGTTGAAAAGCTCATGTTTTTAACGCCGCTGAACCATGTTTTCAGAACAGCGCAAAAAATGTTAAATGGGCATGGCCAATTCTGTGCGCAAAAAAAGTTACCCTCCAGAGCAAGACCAGAACCCATAGTTCCAGATACAAGTCATTTCTTGGCATATAAAATCTGAGTTACAGTTGGAAGTGGAATACAGAGACAGAAAAGCAAAAAGAGTAAGAAAAAGACACAGTAAATAAACAAAGCCCTCCCAGGAATTGATAAATATGCAAGAAAATTGTCCTGAATAACAGTCCGGACGCTGTTTGATGGCACCTTGCAAAAACCTGGCCACAGTTTCAGATATTTCTCTGTTGATGTTCTCCAGAAGGAGGGGAACCTTAAGATGGTTGGGAAGTCCTTATGAGGCAAAACAGGGCACTACAGAGAGCCAGTTTGGTGTACAGGTTAGGAGTGCAGACTTCTAATCTGGCATGCCAGGTTCGATTCTGCGCTCCCACATATGGAACCAGCTGGGTGACCTTGGGCTCGCCACGGCACTGATAGAGCTGTTCTGACCGAGCAGTAATATCAGAGCTCTCTCAGCCTCACCCACCCCACAGGGTGTCTGTTGTGGGGAGAGGAAAGGGAAGGCGACTGTAAGCCGCTTTGAGCCTCCTTCGGGTAGGGAAAAGCGGCATATAAGAACCAACTCTTCTTCTTCTTTTTCTTCTAAAGTTTTCTACGACAACGTCCTCTCTTTCCAGAACCAAATATGATTGAAGGGGAGGGGAACGAAGAAACACATTTTTTTCTTTTTTAAGGAAGCCCACAGGATTCTGTGGCTGTTGTGGGTCCCTTGGCAACCACAGCAGTACTGTCAAACTTTATGCACCCTGATTTCTGGAAAGCTGTGGGAGGGAGGGAGGGAGGGAGGGAGGGGCGGCCAACCAGTCCCAGAAAGCCCCCTCCCTCAAGACCTTCCATCCCCCGACGGAGTAGGCCCCTACAGCGAAAGGCCCAGGAGCCCCTTCTGGAGATCCACGATCAAGACAATTCATCATGACTTGGCTGCGGTGGCCGTGGAGCCTTAGGCCTGAGCTGACAGCAGCAGCATCCACCTCTCCCTGGGACCTGCCACGACGTGGCCCCTTGCCTGGCTGTCACACAATCTGAGTATCTTAGAAGCGAAGCATGGCCAACCTTGTCTAGTATTTGGATGTGAAACCTCCAAGGATCTGGGTGCGAGTCCCTACAACATACATTGGGGTGTCATGACAGGGAGGCAGACAATGGCAAGTCGCCACCCAAGGTCCTTTGCCTGGCTGCCAGAATATCTGAGTATCTTTGACGCTAAGCACGGCCAAGCCTCGCTAGCATTTCGCCCTCTCTTGAAAAAAACAACGTTGGACCCGCGGGACCCTGCCAACTGAAGCCCAGGATCGCATTTAACGTTCCTGGGACAGGTGGTGGAAAGGGCCGCGGACCCGGAAACTTCAGCTAGTGCAAAATGCAGCTGCGAGGGACCTCACTGGCCCACCTTGGAGGGCCCACATCCAGCTTGTGCAGAGGCAGCTGCATGGGTTGCCCATTGCTGTCCGGATCCGGTTCAAGGTTTTGGTTCTAACCTTCAAGGCTTTACGCGGGTTGGGACCCACATATCTGAGGGACCGCCTTTCGCCTTACGCTCTGCGGGGGGAAATCTATTGGTGGTTCCCGGCCCCAGAGAAGCGCGCCTAGCCTCAACCAGGGCCAGGACTTTCTCTGTCCTGGCCCCTACCTGGTGGAATGAGCTCCCGGGCGAGCTACGGGCCCTGCGGGATCCGTCGGCGTTCCGCAGGGCCTATAAAACGGAGCTCTTCCGCCAGGTCCCTGGTTGAGGCTAGGACTGGCGAGGGACAACATTGCCACCCCCCTGGGGTCTGAAGTATACAGTATTAGCCTCCATCCCCTAATGCCGTTGACTGGGTAGGGGAGAGTGGCATTTTCTGCCGTGTTGGGTATATTTATAGTCTATTAGTGGGGGTTTTAATGGGGTATTGTAAGACTACTGTTACCTGCCACAAGCCAGTAGGGAGTGGCAGGAAATGATGATGATGATGATAATAATAATAGTAATAATAATGATAATGATAATAATAATAATACAAAGTTCGCCCCAGGGGAAGCGACCTAAGTGGGGGAGCAAACGTACGTCCACCTCGTTCGGCTGTCCCCAGGCCGCCTGGCAAAACGAGCCCCTGGCCTCCGAGCCAGGTAAGCCGCGCTGGTTTACATGCCACCTCTTAGCGAGGCCCCGAACCCCAGGGAATCTGATCACACACCGGACTCCCTGCCAACACGCTCCAACCCATGCAGACCCGCCACAGAACGAAGCCAAACAGGCCCCGTTCCCGCCAACGCTCCATAACCAGGACCAATTCCATCAGGCCAGCCAAAAACCTTGTGCAACCACAGATCACACCCGGGTCCAACTAAAGAACCCCATCACTTGGCAAACCAAACCATCTGCAGAGGGCGCCCCCAGAGGTTGCTAAGCCAATTAAAGAACTGGCCCCCTCAGCTCCAGTCATTTCAGGGACTTTCGCCCCCAAACTCCCACTTCCACTGATCGTTCCTTAATGCTCTGGAAGCCGGGCACCGCTGGCCAGTCGGTCTCACCAGAAAAGCTACCACAACCTCAGGTGCCCCTGCGCCATGGGTATCTTGCATGGCAGTGCCATGTGCCTGGCCACTGTGTGCTGCGATATCCTGGCCTAGGAACATGGATGCAGCCCCTGAGACCCAGGTGACTCCCCCTTGACTCTCTTGCAGCGTTACGAGCACCAGCGGCATGAGAAAAGTCTGATCCGAAAGCCGGCACTCCCCTGCACGTAACCTCCAACCGCTTGGACCTTGTACGGAGTCCCGAGGGGGAGGCCCTGCAGCGGAACAGTTGGGGCAGCCCAAAGGAGCATCTGCCTCCGAATCCCTGTGGTCATCGATGGGGCACCGACACGGGGAACCTCCCTCCTAATGGTGTCCGGAAGGCGAGCCCCTTGATGTCGAGCCAGGGGATGGGAAGGTAGTATCCGCGGACATCAGTGCACATCACCCCCTGGGCCTGTGGCACACCCACTCCTTCGGCACACGCTTCCCTGCCCCACCACCAGCATTAGCAGCCGCGTTGATGTCTGACCTCCGACAATTCAGAAGGTGGAGAAATGCACCTTGGCCCAGCTGCTGAACTCCAGTCCCTGAACTGCTGGTCCACAGAGGGAAAGGCCCTCCAGATTAGCATCCTCCATTGTGCCTGAGCCAGCCGAGGGCAGCACGCCCTTCCCGCTGGGCGGACAAGGGCCTGAACCCGTCCCAGCCCTTCAAAGCTCAGCAGGAGGAAGGTGTCTAGAAGCCCGGCAGCCTGAATGGGATGCCTGGACGACTGCTCTGATGCTCTGATCCTCTGAAGGCAGGCAGGCCTTTCTGGTGAATGGGTTTAAACTGTGATGGGTGGGTGTGGGGTGAAAGGGGTGAGAGTGTAAGGAGTCCCACTGGAGGCTTTTCTGCCAACAGTATTACAAACATTTTATTTTTAATAAATAGAAAACAAACATTATCAAACAGGGAATGAAACAGGGAACCCCCCAAACATTTTAAACAAACTTTTTAAAACAGGGGATGAAACAGGGGATGAAACAGGGAACCCCCCACCCCCACCCCACCCCAAACCACAATTTTAAAGCGCACTAGTCCCCTCTCCAGCACCACCATCTTCTTAGTAGCTGGTAATCTCTGCTGGAAATAACAGCATCTTACTGCTGTCCCAAAGTAGAGAGAAGCATTTGGGGGAAGAGGCTTCTCATAGCCACCACAGTCAAGTCAGCCTCCAAAACTTTAAATGTAGCCATGCTGTCCACCAGTGGAATTATTCCCTGGAACATCAAATAAAATCAGTGCCTATGTCCTCCACTGGAGTAGGTGTCGCCAACACTTCCTGGCTAGCCGCCTCCCCAACCCTTGCCTGTCGAGTGCTTCTGTCTTGTGTTTGTCAATCTCACAGGGGTGTTACTACAGTGAGGCAGTGAGGTCTGTTCAAGTGCTTTCGGACCAGAGAATCGGCTACTTAGTCAAACAACACAAGGATAGTGGCTGAAGACAAGGTTGAACACAAGAACATTAAACTTTATTTCACATAGCACACATAGGCAAAAGGTCACAATCAAAACCGTCTCCTATTTCTGAAAAGGTAACTGGCCATAGCGTCCCGAACCTTGCACCCCTCCGAATAGATCCTTTTTTTTCTGGCTTGAGGGATGGCTGCTGCATCCTCAAGGACTACAGGGTCTGATTCAGCCACTGGGAAGGGGATGTGATGTCCCTTGTCCTCGCAGATGTTGTTCCAAGATGACACATGCGATGATCAATGGTGTCACATTGTCTATATGCACATGGAGTCGTGACATCAAGCGATGGAACCGAGCCTTCAAAGGGCCAAAGGCACGCTCCACGACATTCCTTGCGCGGGAGTGCCTGAGGTTGTAGTAGCTCTGCACATTTGTCCTCGGCCGCTTATAGGGAGTCATGAGCCAGCGTCGTGTGGGGTAGGCTCCATCTCCGAGCACCAAAGCCGGAACACGCACTCCCTCAATGGTGGCGGTGGGGTTGCCGGGGACAAAGACCCCTTGGTCCATGGTTGCCCTGAGGTTCGATTCACGGAACACAAGGGCATCGTGCCTCCTCCCACTCCACCCCACCTCAAAATCTATAAACCGTCCGGAGAAGTCCACGGTTCCCTGAAGGAGAACAGGACAAAAGTCCTTCCTGTTCCCGTGCTCCTTTATGCTTCCCTCAGGTGCTCGGATCGAGATGTGGGTACCGTCAACCGCGGTGAAACAAGGTGGGAACCCGTCTGAGGAAAGAAAAAGAAAAGAATAGACACCAGGGATTAAAGTTAACGTGGGGCGCATCGAGTATTCGTTGCTCACCTATCAAAAATTGTGGGGACACTGAATGTCAGATGTTAACAGAAAACGCGGATAAGATGCTTTTTAGGTAGCTTGCTGCTTCCCAAGGTAGAGCAGGAATGGCAAAAACTCCTATTGGCCAATGCTGGGAACGGCAGGAGACAGATGCATGGTTTTTTCGCATCTGGAGGACTTGCCAGAAAGCCTGGGAATGCTGGAATATGATTCATGAGGAGAGGCAAAAGAGATTGAAAGGGCAATGAGCACAGTATACAATATGGACGTAAGGAAACAGAACATGAAAACTCCTCCATACGTCCAGCTACTTTGTTCACTGCATGGCAAAAGCAGCTGCTAGGATCCTTCATGCAACACGATGGAAAACAGAATCCTGACCAGCTACTACTGACTGATTAGACAAAGCGTTAGAATACGGGACACCAGCAACACTTGCGTTCTTGAAGCAAAAGGCAAGAACTTTGCAATCCAGAAGAAAGGGGAGTCCCATAGGAGATCAGATTGGGGCGGGGGGGAAGGAGGTGGAGAGAAATCCTCGACTTTCAGACTGGCTATGTAAGCCTGGGGGGAAGAAGCATCAGTATGTCATCTACGGCGTTAGGGAGATGTACAAGAAGAAGAGAAGCATAGGGAAATGGCAGCCTGATGTGTGTGTTTTGTTGTTTTTTCCCTATCTTGGAATAGTAGTCCTGTAATATGCAAGCTGTATCGTTTCTCTCTTTACTGAACCAAAACGGTCTAGTAAAAAAAGAAAAGGGCTCGGAGTCCCTTTCGGCCCCTGCGTTCCCGTCCCCGGGGAGGCCGCGAAAAACAGCGGCACGGGACAAAAAAAGAAAGCAGAGGTTTAAGGGGACGGCCCTGAGTGCCTTTAAAGCCCTGCTCTCTGCTCAAAACACGAACCGCCACCAATTCTTGAAAAGTTCATGGAAGTTTGTGACAGCAGGCTAAAAATCGTCATGAACTTCAGTTGGTGAGCCGCTTGGTGCCCATGCCTACCCCTCGCATTCACTCTCCGTCCACACACACACACACACTCACACACACACACACACACACACGTTCTGTCCACCAGAAGGAACGGGCACCCCACCTCAGTCCACACGAAGGGACGAGGCCCCCGGCTCCGTCCATGCGAAGGGACGGGCACCCCAGCTGCGTCCACTTCAGGGGACGTGCGCCCGTGCTCCGGCCATCTGAAGGGTCGGGCACTGTGCTCCGTTCATCTGTGTGGACTGGCACTCAAACTCTGTCCCTGCGAACGGATGGGCTCGCAAGCCCTGTCCGTCCAGACAGAGGAGCGCTCAAGCCCTGTCCGCCGCAGCAGATGGGCACTCAAGCCCTGTCCGTCGAAACGAATGGGCGTTCGGTCCCTGTCCGTCGGAACGGATGGGCACGCAGGGTTGCACTCACTCACTCGCTCACTCACACTCTCACTCTGCATCCCTACGCAACCCCCTCCCCCCAGCTACCTGCCACTGATGCCCACCCCCACCCCCCGGCCGACTGCCGCCAGCTTCTGCCAGCCAACGTCATCAGAAGCTTCAGGCGTGGCATCACGCCAGGCTTCGGGTCGCCTGGTGCCCCCTGCTTAGCAAGCCCTTCCGCCTCCGCGGAAGAACTTGCCTTCTGGATGCTCCCCCGTCTCTTCGCACGTGGCCCTCCTCTCCCGATCAGCTCTCCTCCTCTCTGGATGGCCTCGATCTGCAAGCTTCCTCAGTCTGCTGACGAAACAGACAACAAGTCTACAAGGCCAGTCTGAGAACTCAGGGCCCCTTCCACCTCAGCCCGCTCCCCTTCCCACTTCCCGAAAGAACACACAGTGAGCCCAAGGTTTAGCTCTCCCAGACACTGCCTTCCCCGTTGCTGGCATAAAGGTCACAAGCCCTCCTTGCCCAACCCACCCACTGGGGACCAGGAGGGGCAGAGAGGCAAGCGAAGGAGTTGGGGAACATCGCTCACCTCTTTCAGTGGCCACGACTCCCTTGAGGGCTTGCAGGAGAACCTCATCAAAACTCCCCCGGGGTATCCCTACAAGGAAAACCCGTGGTAAGCAGGGACGGCTCCTGCCCTTCCCTCCACCGGCATCCTCCAGGCTCCTCCACTGCCTTCGGTTGGCCAGCATGAACTGGCGGCTGCAAGCCCGAGTACATCTATTTCAACCTGTGCACTACCTCCCCTTCATACCTTAACTAAGGGAGCCCTTCCTCACACACACACACACACACCACTCCATTCACACCACTCCCTGCCCCACTCAAACCATCCCCTAGGCATGGGCACCAACCAGGGATATGCGGTTAGGTTCCTGGCTGAACTAGGGACGGAACCGCAATCCGAACGGCGCATCGGGAGGAGAAATAAGGGGCTGAAGAGGACTAGGAGTTGCCTTGCAGCTTCGCATATGAAGTCCTACAAACCAGCGGCAGCACCGGTTGAGAGTACGGACTGGATTCCGGACCCTCACGGAAGGAAGCAGTGTGAAAACAGAGAGAATGGACCCTAAGGAAGCCATTCATAAGGACTGAGGATTTAAAAAAAAAAACTGCTGAGAATGATCCAGAGGAAAGATCAAGAGTAAAGCTTGAGACTGCTTGCTAAACATATCGTTTCAGTGTCAAAAGAGACCAAGCCCATCGCTTTGGCCAATGACTTCGATACGCAAACTTCAAAAGAAAAAAAACAGAATGAGACAGTGTAATTTTGGAGAGGGGAAGGAACGGCAAATTATTAAGGCTGAAGGGAAGACTGTAGCTTGGCTAATTTAAGCTCCAGCAGGCTCTACAAGGGAATAACCAGTGACTGTAGGAGGCCTGCTTATTCTCATTTGCTAGCGGGCCATTCAAAACATATCGTTATTGCAGGGTGACTCCAGAAGTTGACAAGTTAAAGACTCCGCGCCACAATGGGCTTGAAGCCTTGGAAAGAAGAGAAGCCTGGCCCAGTGGGAGTCATTGTGGGGACACTGAATGTCAGATGTTAACAGAAAACGGGGATAAGATGCTTTTTAGGTAGCTTGCTGCTTCCCAAGGTAGATCAGGAATGGCAAAAACTCCTATCAGCCAATGCTGGGAACGGCAGGAGACAGATGCATGGTTTTTTCGCATCTGGAGGACTTGCTAGAAAGCCTGGGAATGCTGGAATATGATTCATGAGGAGAGGCAAAAGAGATTGAAAGGGCAATTAGCACAGTATACAATATGGACGTAAGGAAACAGAACAAGAAAACTCCTCCACACGTCTAGCTACTTTGTTCAATGCATGGCAAAAGCAGCTGCTAGGATCCTTCATGCAACAAGATGGAAAACAGAATCCTGACCAGCTACTACCGACTGATTAGACAAAGCGTTAGAATACGGGACACCAGCAACACTTGCGTTCTTGAAGCAAAAGGCAAGAACTTTGCAATCCAGAAAAAAGCGGAGTCCCATAGGAGATCAGATTGGGGCGGGGGGGGAAGGAGGTGGAGAGAAATCCTCGACTTTCAGACTGGCTATGTAAGCCTGGCGGGAAGAAGCATCAGTATGTCATCTACGGCGTTAGGGAGATGTACAAGAAGAAAAGAAGCATAGGGAAATGGCAGCCTGATGTGTGTGTGTTTTGTTGTTTTTTCCCTATCTTGGAATAGTCGTCCTGTAATATGCAAGCTGTAGCATTTCTCTCTTTACTGAACCAAAACGGTCTAGTAAAAAAAGAAAAGGGCTCGGAGTCCCTTTCGGCCCCTGCGTTCCCGTCCCCGGGGAGGCCGCGAAAAACAGCGGCACGGGACAAAAAAAGAAAGCAGAGGTTTAAGGGGACGGCCCTTAGTGCCTTTAAAGCCCTGCTCTCTGCTCAAAACACGAACCGCCACCAATTCTTGAAAAGTTCATGGAAGTTTGTGACGGCAGGCTAAAAATCGTCATGAACTTCAGTTGGTGAGCCGCTTGGTGCCCATGCCTACCCCTCGCATTCACTCTCCGTCCACACACACACACACACTCACACACACACACACGTTCTGTCCACCAGAAGGAACGGGCACCCCACCTCAGTCCACACGAAGGGACGAGGCCCCCGGCTCCGTCCATGCGAAGGGACGGGCACCCCAGCTGCGTCCACTTCAGGGGACGTGCACCCGTGCTCCGGCCATCTGAAGGGTCGGGCACTGTACTCCTTTCATCTGTGTGGACTGGCACTCAAACTCTGTCCCTGCGAACGGATGGGCTCGCAAGCCCTGTCCGTCCAGACAGAGGAGCGCTCAAGCCCTGTCCGCCGCAGCAGATGGGCACTCAAGCCCTGTCCGTCGAAACGAATGGGCGTTCGGTCCCTGTCCGTCGGAACGGATGGGCACGCAGGGTTGCACTCACTCACTCGCTCACTCACACTCTCACTCTGCATCCCTACGCAACCCCCTCCCCCCAGCTACCTGCCACTGATGCCCACCCCCACCCCCCGGCCGACTGCCGCCAGCTTCTGCCAGCCAACGTCATCGGGAGCTTCAGGCGTGGCATCACGCCAGGCTTCAGGTCGCCTGGTGCCCCCTGCTTAGCAAGCCCTTCCGCCTCCGCGGAAGAACTTGCCTTCTGGATGCTCCCCCGTCTCTTCGCACGTGGCCCTCCTCTCCCGATCAGCTCTCCTCCTCTCTGGATGGCCTCGATCTGCAAGCTTCCTCAGTTTGCTGAAGAAACAAACAACAAGTCTACAAGGCCAGTCTGAGAACTCAGGGCCCCTTCCACCTCAGCCCGCTCCCCTTCCCAGTTCCCGAAAGAGCACACAGTGAGCCCAAGGTTTAGCTCTCCCAGACACTGCCTTCCCCGTTGCTGGCATACAGGTCACAAGCCCTCCTTGCCCAACCCACCCACTGGGGACCAGGAGGGGCAGAGAGGCAAGCGAAGGAGTTGGGGAACATCGCTCACCTCTTTCAGTGGCCACGACTCCCTTGAGGGCTTGCAGGAGAACCTCATCAAAACTCCCCCGGGGTATCCCTACAAGGAAAACCCGTGGTAAGCAGGGACGGCTCCTGCCCTTCCCTCCACCGGCATCCTCCAGGCTCCTCCACTGCCTTCGGTTGGCCAGCATCAACTGGCGGCTGCAAGCCCGAGTACATCTATTTCAACCTGTGCACTACCTCCCCTTTATACCTTAACTAAGGGAGCCCCTCCTCACACACACACACACACACACACACACACACACACACACACACCACTCCATTCACACCACTCCCTGCCCCACTCAAACCATCCCCTAGGCATGGGAACCAAACAGGGATATGCGGTTAGGTTCCTGGCTGAACTAGGGACGGAACCGCAATCCGAACGGCGCGTCGGGAGGAGAAATAAGGGGCCGAAGAGGACTAGGAGTTGCCTTGCAGCTTCGCATATGAAGTCCTACAAACCAGCGGCAGCACCGGTTGAGAGTACGGACTGGATTCCGGACACTCAAGGAAGGAAGCAGTGTGAAAACAGAGAGAATGGACCCTAAGGAAGCCATTCATAAGGACTGAGGATTTAAAAAAAAAACTGCTGAGAATGATCCAGAGGAAAGATCAAAAGTAAAGCTTGAGACTGCTTGCTAAACATATTGTTTCAGTGTCAAAAGAGACCAAGCCCATCGCTTTGGCCAATGACTTCGATACGCAAACTTCAAAAGAAAAAAAACAGAATGAGACAGTGTAATTTTGGAGAGGGGAAGGAACGGCAAATTATTAAGGCTGAAGGGAAGACTGTAGCTTGGCTAATTTAACCTCCAGCAGGCTCTACAAGGGAATAACCAGTGACTGTAGGAGGCCTGCTTATTCTCATTTGCTAGCGGGCCATTCAAAACATATCGTTATTGCAGGGTGACTCCAGAAGTTGACAAGTTAAAGACTGCGCGCCACAATGGGCTTGAAGCCTTGGAAAGAAGAGAAGCCTGGCCCAGTGGGAGTCATTGTGGGGACACTGAATGTCAGATGTTAACAGAAAACGGGTATAAGATGCTTTTTAGGTAGCTTGCTGCTTCCCAAGGTAGAGCAGGAATGGCAAAAACTCCTATCAGCCAATGCTGGGAACGGCAGGAGACAGATGCATGTTTTTTTCGCATCTGGAGGACTTGCTAGAAAGCCTGGGAATGCTGGAATATGATTCATGAGGAGAGGCAAAAGAGATTGAAAGGGCAATTAGCACAGTATACAATATGGACGTAAGGAAACAGAACAAGAAAACTCCTCCATACGTCTAGCTACTTTGTTGAATGCATGGCAAAAGCAGCTGCTAGGATCCTTCATGCAACAAGATGGAAAACAGAATCCTGACCAGCTACTACTGACTGATTAGACAAAGCGTTAGAATACGGGACACCAGCAACACTTGCGTTCTTGAAGCAAAAGGCAAGAACTTTGCAATCCAGAAAAAAGCGGAGTCCCATAGGAGATCAGATTGAGGCGGGGGGGGGGGAGGAGGTGGAGAGAAATCCTCGACTTTCAGACTGGCTATGTAAGCCTGGGGGGAAGAAGCATCAGTCTGTCATCTACGGCGTTAGGGAGATGTACAAGAAGAAGAGAAGCATAGGGAAATGGCAGCCTGATGTGTGTGTGTTTTGTTGTTTTTTCCCTATCTTGGAATAGTAGTCCTGTAATATGCAAGCTGTAGCATTTCTCTCTTTACTGAACCAAAACGGTCTAGTAAAAAAAGAAAAGGGCTCAGAGTCCCTTTCGGCCCCTGCGTTCCCGTCCCCGGGGAGGCCGCGAAAAACAGCGGCACGGGACAAAAAAAGAAAGCAGAGGTTTAAGGGGACGGCCCTGAGTGCCTTTAAAGCCCTGCTCTCTGCTCAAAACACGAACCGCCAC
Source organism: Paroedura picta (assembly GCF_049243985.1). Classification (NCBI taxonomy): domain Eukaryota; kingdom Metazoa; phylum Chordata; class Lepidosauria; order Squamata; family Gekkonidae; genus Paroedura; species Paroedura picta. Next base: position 72,149,857 of record NC_135377.1, on the reverse strand, counting down.
CAATTCTTGAAAAGTTCATGGAAGTTTGTGACGGCAGGCTAAAAATCGTCATGAACTTCAGTTGGTGAGCCGCTTGGTGCCCATGCCTACCCCTCGCATTCACTCTCCGTCCACACACACACACACACACTCACACACACACACACACACACGTTCGGTCCACCAGAAGGAACGGGCACCCCACCTCAGTCCACACGAAGGGACGAGGCCCCCGGCTCCGTCCATGCGAAGGGACGGGCACCCCAGCTGCGTCCACTTCAGGGGACGTGCACCCGTGCTCCGGCCATCTGAAGGGTCGGGCACTGTGCTCCGTTCATCTGTGTGGACTGGCACTCAAACTCTGTCCCTGCGAACGGATGGGCTCGCAAGCCCTGTCCGTCCAGACAGAGGAGCGCTCAAGCCCTGTCTGCCGCAGCAGATGGGCACTCAAGCCCTGTCCGTCGAAACGAATGGGCGTTCGGTCCCTGTCCGTCGGAACGGATGGGCACGCAGGGTTGCACTCACTCACTCACTTGCTCACTCACACTCTCACTCTGCATCCCTACGCAACCCCCTCCCCCCAGCTACCTGCCACTGATGCCCACCCCCACCCCCCGGCCGACTGCCGCCAGCTTCTGCCAGCCAACGTCATCGGGAGCTTCAGGCGTGGCATCACGCCAGGCTTCGGGTCGCCTGGTGCCCCCTGCTTAGCAAGCCCTTCCGCCTCCGCGGAAGAACTTGCCTTCTGGATGCTCCCCCGTCTCTTTGCACGTGGCCCTCCTCTCCCGATCAGCTCTCCTCCTCTCTGGATGGCCTCGATCTGCAAGCTTCCTCAGTCTGCTGAAGAAACAGACAACAAGTCTACAAGGCCAGTCTGAGATCTCAGGGCCCCTTCCACCTCAGCCCGCTCCCCATCCCACTTCCCGAAAGAGCACACAGTGAGCCCAAGGTTTAGCTCTCCCAGACACTGCATTCCCCGTTGCTGGCATACAGGTCACAAGCCCTCCTTGCCCAAACCACCCACTGGGGACCAGGAGGGGCAGAGAGGCAAGCGAAGGAGTTGGGGAACATCGCTCACCTCTTTCAGTGGCCACGACTCCCTTGAGGGCTTGCAGGAGAACCTCATCAAAACTCCCCCGGGGTATCCCTACAAGGAAAACCCGTGGTAAGCAGGGACGGCTCCTGCCCTTCCCTCCACCGGCATCCTCCAGGCTCCTCCACTGCCTTCGGTTGGCCAGCATCAACTGGCGGCTGCAAGCCCGAGTACATCTATTTCAACCTGTGCACTACCTCCCCTTCATACCTTAACTAAGGGAGCCCCTCCTCACACACACACACACACACACACACACACCACTCCATTCACACCACTCCATTCACACCACTCCCTGCCCCACTCAAACCATCCCCTAGGCATGGGAACCAAACAGGGATATGCGGTTAGGTTCCTGGCTGAACTAGGGACGGAACCGCAATCCGAACGGCGCGTCGGGAGGAGAATTAAGGGGCCGAAGAGGACTAGGAGTTGCCTTGCAGCTTCGCATATGAAGTCCTACAAACCAGCGGCAGCACCGGTTGAGAGTACGGACTGGATTCCGGACCCTCAAGGAAGGAAGCAGTGTGAAAACAGAGAGAATGGACCCTAAGGAAGCCATTCATAAGGACTGAGGATTAAAAAAAAAAAACTGCTGAGAATGATCCAGAGGAAAGATCAAGAGTAAAGCTTGAGACTGCTTGCTAAACATATCGTTTCAGTGTCAAAAGAGACCAAGCCCATTGCTTTGGCCAATGACTTCGATACGCAAACTTCAAAAGAAAAAAAACAGAATGAGACAGTGTAATTTTGGAGAGGGGAAGGAACGGCAAATTATTAAGGCTGAAGGGAAGACTGTAGCTTGGCTAATTTAACCTCCAGCAGGCTCTACAAGGGAATAACCAGTGACTGAAGGAGGCCTGCTTATGCTCATTTGCTAGCGGGACATTCAAAACATATCGTTACTGCAGGGTGACTCCAGAAGTTGACAAGTTAAAGACTGCGCGCCACAATGGGCTTGAAGCCTTGGAAAGAAGAGAAGGCTGGCCCAGTGGGAGTCATTGTGGGGACACTGAATGTCAGATGTTAACAGAAAACGGGGATAAGATGCTTTTTAGGTAGCTTGCTGCTTCCCAAGGTAGAGCAGGAATGGCAAAAACTCCTATCAGCCAATGCTGGGAACGGCAGGAGACAGATGCATGGTTTTTTCGCATCTGGAGGACTTGCTAGAAAGCCTGGGAATGCTGGAATATGATTCATGAGGAGAGGCAAAAGAGATTGAAAGGGCAATTAGCACAGTATACAATATGGACGTAAGGAAACAGAACAAGAAAACTCCTCCATACGTCTAGCTACTTTGTTGAATGCATGGCAAAAGCAGCTGCTAGGATCCTTCATGCAACAAGATGGAAAACAGAATCCTGACCAGCTACTACTGACTGATTAGACAAAGCGTTAGAATACGGGACACCAGCAACACTTGCGTTCTTGAAGCAAAAGGCAAGAACTTTGCAATCCAGAAGAAAGCGGAGTCCCATAGGAGATCAGATTGGGGCGGGGGGGGGGGAGGAGGTGGAGAGAAATCCTCGACTTTCAGACTGGCTATGTAAGCCTGGGGGGAAGAAGCATCAGTCTGTCATCTACGGCGTTAGGGAGATGTACAAGAAGAAGAGAAGCATAGGGAAATGGCAGCCTGATGTGTGTGTGTTTTGTTGTTTTTTCCCTATCTTGGAATAGTAGTCCTGTAATATGCAAGCTGTAGCATTTCTCTCTTTACTGAACCAAAACGGTCTAGTAAAAAAAGAAAAGGGCTCAGAGTCCCTTTCGGCCCCTGCGTTCCCGTCCCCGGGGAGGCCGCGAAAAACAGCGGCACGGGACAAAAAAAGAAAGCAGAGGTTTAAGGGGACGGCCCTGAGTGCCTTTAAAGCCCTGCTCTCTGCTCAAAACACGAACCGCCACCAATTCTTGAAAAGTTCATGGAAGTTTGTGACGGCAGGCTAAAAATCGTCATGAACTTCAGTTGGTGAGCCGCTTGGTGCCCATGCCTACCCCTCGCATTCACTCTCCGTCCACACACACACACACACTCACACACACACACACACACACACGTTCGGTCCACCAGAAGGAACGGGCACCCCACCTCAGTCCACACGAAGGGACGAGGCCCCCGGCTCCGTCCATGCGAAGGGACGGGCACCCCAGCTGCGTCCACTTCAGGGGACGTGCACCCGTGCTCCGGCCATCTGAAGGGTCGGGCACTGTGCTCCGTTCATCTGTGTGGACTGGCACTCAAACTCTGTCCCTGCGAACGGATGGGCTCGCAAGCCCTGTCCGTCCAGACAGAGGAGCGCTCAAGCCCTGTCCGCCGCAGCAGATGGGCACGCAAGCCCTGTCCGTCGAAACGAATGGGCGTTCGGTCCCTGTCCGTCGGAACGGATGGGCACGCAGGTTTGCACTCACTCACTCACTCGCTCACTCACACTCTCACTCTGCATCCCTACGCAACCCCCTCCCCCCAGCTACCTGCCACTGATGCCCACCCCCACCCCCCGGCCGACTGCCGCCAGCTTCTGCAAGCCAACGTCATCGGGAGCTTCAGGCGTGGCATCACGCCAGGCTTCGGGTCGCCTGGTGCCCCCTGCTTAGCAAGCCCTTCCGCCTCTGCGGAAGAACTTGCCTTCTGGATGCTCCCCCGTCTCTTCGCACGTGGCCCTCCTCTCCCGATCAGCTCTCCTCCTCTCGGGATGGCCTCGATCTGCAAGCTTCCTCAGTCTGCTGAAGAAACAGACAACAAGTCTACAAGGCCAGTCTGAGAACTCAGGGCCCCTTCCACCTAAGCCTGCTCCCCATCCCACTTCCCGAAAGAGCACACAGTGAGCCCAAGGTTTAGCTCTCCCAGACACTGCCTTCCCCGTTGCTGGCATACAGGTCACAAGCCCTCCTTGCCCAAACCACCCACTGGGGACCAGGAGGGGCAGAGAGGCAAGCGAAGGAGTTGGGGAACATCGCTCACCTCTTTCAGTGGCCACGACTCCCTTGAGGGCTTGCAGGAGAACCTCATCAAAACTCCCCCGGGATATCCCTACAAGGAAAACCCGTGGTAAGCAGGGACGGCTCCTGCCCTTCCCTCCACCGGCATCCTCCAGGCTCCTCCACTGCCTTCGGTTGGCCAGCATCAACTGGTGGCTGCAAGCCCGAGTACATCTATTTCAACCTGTGCACTACCTCCCCTTCATACCTTAACTAAGGGAGCCCCTCCTCACACACACACACACACACACACACCACTCCATTTACACCACTCCCTGCCCCACTCAAACCATCCCCTAGGCATGGGCACCAACCAGGGATATGCGGTTAGGTTCCTGGCTGAACAAGGGACGGAACCGCAATCCGAACGGCGCGTCGGGAGGAGAAATAAGGGGCCGAAGAGGACTAGGAGTTGCCTTGCAGCTTCGCATATGAAGTCCTACAAACCAGCGGCAGCACCGGTTGAGAGTACGGACTGGATTCCGGACCCTCAAGGAAGGAAGCAGTGTGAAAACAGAGAGAATGGACCCTAAGGAAGCCATTCATAAGGACTGAGGATTAAAAAAAAAACTGCTGAGAATGATCCAGAGGAAAGATCAAGAGTAAAGCTTGAGACTGCTTGCTAAACATATCGTTTCAGTGTCAAAAGAGACCAAGCCCATCGCTTTGGCCAATGACTTCGATACGCAAACTTCAAAAGAAAAAAAACAGAATGAGACAGTGTAATTTTGGAGAGGGGAAGGAACGGCAAATTATTAAGGCTGAAGGGAAGACTGTAGCTTGGCTAATTTAACCTCCAGCAGGCTCTACAAGGGAATAACCAGTGACTGTAGGAGGCCTGCTTATTCTCATTTGCTAGCGGGCCATTCAAAACATATCGTTATTGCAGGGTGACTCCAGAAGTTGACAAGTTAAAGACTGCGCGCCACAATGGGCTTGAAGCCTTGGAAAGAAGGGAAGCCTGGCCCAGTGGGAGTCATTGTGGGGACACTGAATGTCAGATGTTAACAGAAAACGGGGATAAGATGCTTTTTAGGTAGCTTGCTGCTTCCCAAGGTAGATCAGGAATGGCAAAAACTCCTATCAGCCAATGCTGGGAACGGCAGGAGACAGATGCATGGTTTTTTCGCATCTGGAGGACTAGCTAGAAAGCCTGGGAATGCTGGAATATGATTCATGAGGAGAGGCAAAAGAGATTGAAAGGGCAATTAGCACAGTATACAATATGGACGTAAGGAAACAGAACAAGAAAACTCCTCCACACGTCTAGCTACTTTGTTCAATGCATGGCAAAAGCAGCTGCTGGGATCCTTCATGCAACAAGATGGAAAACAGAATCCTGACCAGCTACTACTGACTGATTAGACAAAGCGTTAGAATACGGGACACCAGCAACACTTGCGTTCTTGAAGCAAAAGGCAAGAACTTTGCAATCCAGAAGAAAGCGGAGTCCCATAGGAGATCAGATTGGGGTGGGGGGGAAGGAGGTGGAGAGAAATCCTCGACTTTCAGACTGGCTATGTAAGCCTGGGGGGAAGAAGCATCAGTATGTCATCTACGGCGTTAGGGAGATGTACAAGAAGAAGAGAAGCATAGGGAAATGGCAGCCTGATGTGTGTGTGTTTTGTTGTTTTTTCCCTATCTTGGAATAGTAGTCCTGTAATATGCAAGCTGTATCGTTTCTCTCTTTACTGAACCAAAACGGTCTAGTAAAAAAAGAAAAGGGCTCGGAGTCCCTTTCGGCCCCTGCGTTCCCGTCCCCGGGGAGGCCGCGAAAAACAGCGGCACGGGACAAAAAAAGAAAGCAGAGGTTTAAGGGGACGGCCCTGAGTGCCTTTAAAGCCCTGCTCTCTGCTCAAAACACGAACCGCCACCAATCCTTGAAAAGTTCATGGAAGTTTGTGACGGCAGGCTAAAAATCGTCATGAACTTCAGTTGGTGAGCCGCTTGGTGCCCATGCCAACCCTCGCATTCACTCTCCGTCCACACACACACACACACTCACACACACACACACACGTTCGGTCCACCAGAAGGAACGGGCACCCCACCTCAGTCCACACGAAGGGACGAGGCCCCCGGCTCCGTCCATGCGAAGGGACGGGCACCCCAGCTGCGTCCACTTCAGGGGACGTGCACCCGTGCTCCGGCCATCTGAAGGGTCGGGCACTGTGCTCCGTTCATCTGTGTGGACTGGCACTCAAACTCTGTCCCTGCGAACGGATGGGCTCGCAAGCCCTGTCCGTCCAGACAGAGGAGCGCTCAAGCCCTGTCCGCCGCAGCAGATGGGCACTCAAGCCCTGTCCGTCGAAACGAATGGGCGTTCGGTCCCTGTCCGTCGGAACGGATGGGCACGCAGGGTTGCACTCACTCACTCACTCGCTCACTCACACTCTCACTCTGCATCCCTACGCAACCCCCTCCCCCCAGCTACCTGCCACTGATGCCCACCCCCACCCCCCGGCCGACTGCCGCCAGCTTCTGCCAGCCAACGTCATCGGAAGCTTCAGGCGTGGCATCACGCCAGGCTTCGGGTCGCCTGGTGCCCCCTGCTTAGCAAGCCCTTCCGCCTCCGCGGAAGAACTTGCCTTCTGGATGCTCCCCCGTCTCTTCGCACGTGGCCCTCCTCTCCCGATCAGCTCTCCTCCTCTCTGGATGGCCTCGATCTGCAAGCTTCCTCAGTCTGCTGAAGAAACAGACAACAAGTCTACAAGGCCAGTCTGAGAACTCAGGGCCCCTTCCACCTCAGCCCGCTCCCCTTCCCACTTCCCGAAAGAACACACAGTGAGCCCAAGGTTTAGCTCTCCCAGACACTGCCTTCCCCGTTGCTGGCATAAAGGTCACAAGCCCTCCTTGCCCAACCCACCCACTGGGGACCAGGAGGGGCAGAGAGGCAAGCGAAGGAGTTGGGGAACATCGCTCACCTCTTTCAGTGGCCACGACTCCCTTGAGGGCTTGCAGGAGAACCTCATCAAAACTCCCCCGGGGTATCCCTACAAGGAAACCCCGTGGTAAGCAGGGACGGCTCCTGCCCTTCCCTCCACCGGCATCCTCCAGGCTCCTCCACTGCCTTCGGTTGGCCAGCATCAACTGGCGGCTGCAAGCCCGAGTACATCTATTTCAACCTGTGCACTACCTCCCCTTCATACCTTAACAAAGGGAGCCCCTCCTCACACACACACACACACACCACTCCATTCATACCACTCCCTGCCCCACTCAAACCATCCCCTAGGCATGGGCACCAACCAGGGATATGCGGTTAGGTTCCTGGCTGAACTAGGAATGGAACCGCAATCCGAACGGCGCATCGGGAGGAGAAATAAGGAGCCGAAGAGGACGAGGAGTTGCCTTGCAGCTTCGCATATGAAGTCCTACAAACCAGCGGCAGCACCGGTTGAGAGTACGGACTGGATTCCGGACCCTCAAGGAAGGAAGCAGTGTGAAAACAGAGAGAATGGACCCTAAGGAAGCCATTCATAAGGACTGAGGGTTTAAAAAAAAAACTGCTGAGAATGATCCAGAGGAAAGATCAAGAGTAAAGCTTGAGACTGCTTGCTAAACATATCGTTTCAGTGTCAAAAGAGACCAAGCCCATCGCTTTGGCCAATGACTTCGATACGCAAACTTCAAAAGAAAAAAAACAGAACGAGACAGTGTAATTTTGGAGAGGGGAAGGAACGGCAAATTATTAAGGCTGAAGGGAAGAGTGTAGCTTGGCTAATTTAACCTCCAGCAGGCTCTACAAGGGAATAACCAGTGACTGCAGGAGGCCTGCTTATTCTCATTTGCTAGCGGGCCATTCAAAACATACCGTTATTGCAGGGTGACTCCAGAAGTTGACAAGTTAAAGACTGCGCGCCACAATGGGCTTGAAGCCTTGGAAAGAAGAGAAACCTGGCCCAGTGGGAGTCATTGTGGGGACACTGAATGTCAGATGTTAACAGAAAACGGGGATAAGATGCTTTTTAGGTAGCTTGCTGCTTCCCAAGGTAGAGCAGGAATGGCAAAAACTCCTATCGGCCAATGCTGGGAACGGCAGGAGACAGATGCATGGTTTTTTCGCATCTGGAGGACTTGCTAGAAAGCCTGGGAATGCTGGAATATGATTCATGAGGAGAGGCAAAAGAGATTGAAAGGGCAATTAGCACAGTATACAATATGGACGTAAGGAAACAGAACAAGAAAACTCCTCCATACGTCTAGCTACTTTGTTGAATGCATGGCAAAAGCAGCTGCTAGGATCCTTCATGCAACAAGATGGAAAACAGAATCCTGACCAGCTACTACGGACTGATTAGACAAAGCGTTAGAATACGGGACACCAGCAACACGTGCGTTCTTGAAGCAAAAGGCAAGAACATTGCAATCCAGAAGAAAGCGGAGTCCCATAGGAGATCAGATTGGGGCGGGGGGGAAGGAGGTGGAGAGAAATCCTGGACTTTCAGACTGGCTATGTAAGCCTGGGGGGAAGAAGCATCAGTATGTCATCTACGGCGTTAGGGAGATGTACAAGAAGAAGAGAAGCATAGGGAAATGGCAGCCTGATGTGTGTGTGTTTTGTTGTTTTTTCCCTATCTTGGAATAGTCGTCCTGTAATATGCAAGCTGTAGCATTTCTCTCTTTACTGAACCAAAACGGTCTAGTAAAAAAAGAAAAGGGCTCGGAGTCCCTTTCGGCCCCTGCGTTCCCGTCCCCGGGGAGGCCGCGAAAAACAGCGGCACGGGACAAAAAAAGAAAGCAGAGGTTTAAGGGGACGGCCCTGAGTGCCTTTAAAGCCCTGCTCTCTGCTCAAAACACGAACCGCCACCAATTCTTGAAAAGTTCATGGAAGTTTGTGACGGCAGGCTAACAATCGTCATGAACTTCAGTTGGTGAGCCGCTTGGTGCCCATGCCTACCCCTCGCATTCACTCTCCGTCCACACACACACACACACTCACACACACACACACACACACACGTTCTGTCCACCAGAAGGAACGGGCACCCCACCTCAGTCCACACGAAGGGACGAGGCCCCCGGCTCCGTCCATGCGAAGGGACGGGCACCCCAGCTGCGTCCACTTCAGGGGACGTGCGCCCGTGCTCCGGCCATCTGAAGGGTCGGGCACTGTGCTCCGTTCATCTGTGTGGACTGGCACTCAAACTCTGTCCCTGCGAACGGATGGGCTCGCAAGCCCTGTCCGTCCAGACAGAGGAGTGCTCAAGCCCTGTCCGCCGCAGCAGATGGGCACTCAAGCCCTGTCCGTCGAAACGAATGGGCGTTCGGTCCCTGTCCGTCGGAACGGATGGGCACGCAGGGTTGCACTCACTCACTCGCTCACTCACACTCTCACTCTGCATCCCTACGCAACCCCCTCCCCCCAGCTACCTACCACTGATGCCCACCCCCACCCCCCGGCCGACTGCCGCCAGGTTCTGCCGGCCAACGTCATCAGGAGCTTCAGGCGTGGCATCACGCCAGGCTTCGGGTCGCCTGGTGCCCCCTGCTTAGCAAGCCCTTCCGCCTCCGCGGAAGAACTTGCCTTCTGGATGCTCCCCCGTCTCTTCGCACGTGGCCCTCCTCTCCCGATCAGCTCTTCTCCTCTCTGGATGGCCTCGATCTGCAAGCTTCCTCAGTCTGCTGAAGAAACAGACAACAAGTCTACAAGGCCAGTCTGAGAACTCAGGGCCCCTTCCACCTCAGCCCGCTCCCCTTTCCACTTCCCGAAAGAGCACACAGTGAGCCCAAGGTTTAGCTCTCCCAGACACTGCCTTCCCCGTTGCTGGCATACAGGTCACAAGCCCTCCTTGCCCAAACCACCCACTGGGGACCAGGAGGGGCAGAGAGGCATGCGAAGGAGTTGGGGAACATCGCTCACCTCTTTCAGTGGCCACGACTGCCTTGAGGGCTTGCAGGAGAACCTCATCAAAACTCCCCCGGGGTATCCCTACAAGGAAAACCCGTGGTAAGCAGGGACGGCTCCTGCCCTTCCCTCCACCGGCATCCTCCAGGCTCCTCCACTGCCTTCGGTTGGCCAGCATCAACTGGCGGCTGCAAGCCCGAGTACATCTATTTCAACCTGTGCACTACCTCCCCTGCATACCTTAACAAAGGGAGCCCCTCCTCACACACACACACACACACACACACACCACTCCATTCACACCACTCCCTGCCCCACTCAAACCATCCCCTAGGCATGGGCACCAACCAGGGATATGCGGTTAGGTTCCTGGCTGAACTAGGGACGGAACCGCAATCCGAACGGCGCGTCGGGAGGAGAAATAAGGAGCCGAAGAGGACTAGGAGTTGCCTTGCAGCTTCGCATATGAAGTCCTACAAACCAGCGGCAGCACCGGTTGAGAGTACGGACTGGATTCCGGACCCTCAAGGAAGGAAGCAGTGTGAAAACAGAGAGAATGGACCCTAAGGAAGCCATTCATAAGGACTGAGGATTCAAAAAAAAAAACTGCTGAGAATGATCCAGAGGAAAGATCAAGAGTAAAGCTTGAGACTGCTTGCTAAACATATCGTTTCAGTGTCAAAAGAGACCAAGCCCATCGCTTTGGCCAATGACTTCGATACGCAAACTTCAAAAGTAAAAAAACAGTATGAGACAGTGTAATTTTGGAGAGGGGAAGGAACGGCAAATTATTAAGGCTGAAGGGAAGACTGTAGCTTGGCTAATTTAACCTCCAGCAGGCTCTACAAGGGAATAACCAGTGACTGTAGGAGGCCTGCTTATTCTCATTTGCTAGCGGGCCATTCGAAACATATCGTTATTGCAGGGTGACTCCAGAAGTTGACAAGTTAAAGACTGCGCGCCACAATGGGCTTGAAGCCTTGGAAAGAAGAGAAGCCTGGCCCAGTGGGAGTCATTGTGGGGACACTGAATGTCAGATGTTAACAGAAAACGGGGATAAGATGCTTTTTAGGTAGCTTGCTGCTTCCCAAGGTAGAGCAGGAATGGCAAAAACTCCTATCAGCCAATGCTGGGAACGGCAGGAGACAGATGCATGGTTTTTTCGCATCTGGAGGACTTGCTAGAAAGCCTGGGAATGCTGGAATATGATTCATGAGGAGAGGCAAAAGAGATTGAAAGGGCAATTAGCACAGTATACAATATGGACGTAAGGAAACAGAACAAGAAAACTCCTCCACACGTCTAGCTACTTTGTTCAATGCATGGCAAAAGCCGCTGCTAGGATCCTTCATGCAACAAGATGGAAAACAGAATCCTGACCAGCTACTACGGACTGATTAGACAAAGCGTTAGAATACGGGACACCAGCAACACTTGCGTTCTTGAAGCAAAAGGCAAGAACTTTGCAATCCAGAAAAAAGCGGAGTCCCATAGGAGATCAGATTGGGGCGGGGGGGAAGGAGGTGGAGAGAAATCCTGGACTTTCAGACTGGCTATGTAAGCCTGGGGGGAAGAAGCATCAGTATGTCATCTACGGCGTTAGGGAGATGTACAAGAAGAAGAGAAGCATAGGGAAATGGCAGCCTCATGTGTGTGTTTTGTTGTTTTTTCCCTATCTTGGAATAGTCGTCCTGTAATATGCAAGCTGTAGCATTTCTCTCTTTACTGAACCAAAACGGTCTAGTAAAAAAAGAAAAGGGCTCGGAGTCCCTTTCGGCCCCTGCGTTCCTGTCCCCGGGGAGGCCGCGAAAAACAGCGGCACGGGACAAAAAAAGAAAGCAGAGGTTTAAGGGGACGGCCCTGAGTGCCTTTAAAGCCCTGCTCTCTGCTCAAAACACGAACCGCCACCAATTCTTGAAAAGTTCATGGAAGTTTGTGACGGCAGGCTAAAAATCGTCATGAACTTCAGTTGGTGAGCCGCTTGGTGCCCATGCCTACCCCTCACATTCACTCTCCGTCCACACACACACACACACTCACACACACACACACACACACACGTTCTGTCCACCAGAAGGAACGGGCACCCCACCTCAGTCCACACGAAGGGACGAGGCCCCCGGCTCCGTCCATGCGAAGGGACGGGCACCCCAGCTGCGTCCACTTCAGGGGACGTGCGCCCGTGCTCCGGCCATCTGAAGGGTCGGGCACTGTGCTCCGTTCATCTGTGTGGACTGGCACTCAAACTCTGTCCCTGCGAACGGATGGGCTCGCAAGCCCTGTCCGTCCAGACAGAGGAGTGCTCAAGCCCTGTCCGCCGCAGCAGATGGGCACTCAAGCCCAGTCCGTCGAAACAAATGGGCGTTCGGTCCCTGTCCGTCGGAACGGATGGGCACGCAGGGTTGCACTCACTCACTCGCTCACTCACACTCTCACTCTGCATCCCTACGCAACCCCCTCCCCCCAGCTACCTACCACTGATGCCCACCCCCACCCCCCGGCCGACTGCCGCCAGGTTCTGCCGGCCAACGTCATCAGGAGCTTCAGGCGTGGCATCACGCCAGGCTTCGGGTCGCCTGGTGCCCCCTGCTTAGCAAGCCCTTCCGCCTCCGCGGAAGAACTTGCCTTCTGGATGCTCCCCCGTCTCTTCGCACGTGGCCCTCCTCTCCCGATCAGCTCTTCTCCTCTCTGGATGGCCTCGATCTGCAAGCTTCCTCAGTCTGCTGAAGAAGCAGACAACAAGTCTACAAGGCCAGTCTGAGAACTCAGGGCCCCTTCCACCTCAGCCCGCTCCCCTTTCCACTTCCCGAAAGAGCACACAGTGAGCCCAAGGTTTAGCTCTCCCAGACACTGCCTTCCCCGTTGCTGGCATACAGGTCACAAGCCCTCCTTGCCCAAACCACCCACTGGGGACCAGGAGGGGCAGAGAGGCAAGCGAAGGAGTTGGGGAACATCGCTCACCTCTTTCAGTGGCCACGACTGCCTTGAGGGCTTGCAGGAGAACCTCATCAAAACTCCCCCGGGCTTGGCTAATTTAACCTCCAGCAGGCTCTACAAGGGAATAACCAGTGACTGTAGGAGGCCTGCTTATGCTCATTTGCTAGCGGGCCATTCAAAACATATCGTTATTGCAGGGTGACTCCAGAAGTTGACAAGTTAAAGACTGCGCGCCACAATGGGCTTGAAGCCTTGGAAAGAAGAGAAGCCTGGCCCAGTGGGAGTCATTGTGGGGACACTGAATGTCAGATGTTAACAGAAAACGGGGATAAGATGCTTTTTAGGTAGCTTGCTGCTTCCCAAGGTAGAGCAGGAATGGCAAAAACTCCTATCGGCCAATGCTGGGAACCCGCTCCCGTTCCCAAATGTCGGGCTGGCTCTTTAAGACTGGGCAGAGGAGAAGCAGTCTGTCATCTATGGCATTAGGGAGGAGTACCAGAAGAAGCTCCTCCTCCCACACACATACACACACAGACCCCACTCATACCCGTCAGCTCACTCCAGTCCCGTCCTCCGTTCTTCTGAAGGGACCGTAACTCAAAGTGTTTCCCTTCGAACTAATGGGTTCACAAGCCCTGTCCACTGGAACGGAAGTGCAGAAAAGCCCTGTCCGTTGGGAACGGATGGGAACGCAAGCCCTGTCCGTAGGAATGTACGGGCACGCACGGTCCCACTCACTTACTTACTCACTCACTCTCCCACCCTCGGGTGGTCCTTCCATCTGAAGGGACCAGGACTCAAGGATCCCCCCCTCACAGACTGTTTTGTGCCAGGCATGAACCTCAGTGTTTTCTCCCTCTTCCCCACCAGGGAAGGCCTCAATTTCTCATGACGCTTGTGAAAAAACCATGGTGATATTTTACTCATACATCTTTTGTCATTTCTGTCCTTCGACATTCATGGGCTGGCTGAGATCTCCCTGCTCATCTCCTTTGCCAATTACCCCCTCCCCTTCCCTGCCATTTCCTTATTCTCATTACTGAGCTGCCCCTGTTTGGTTTTTCAATTTATTGAACACATTTGTAAGCCATCTTTTTGCCTCGTGGAACTCAAGGCAGCTTATTATATTTTATGTATCTATGTATGTTCGTCTGCATTTAGATTTTTTTACCCTCCATTCTCAGAAGCCATCTCATGGCGAGTTACCTTAAAAGATAAAAACCCCACATACATTAAGACATTAAAAATCACCATACTCCAGCACAAACTCCGAGAGGTGCTGACTTTTCCAGATACCTCTAGGTCTTTTGTCTGATTGATCTTAAAGATAGTTCTTAGCTGTGGAGGGGCCCCACGGTCTTCCATGCCCAGGCCACAACACAAGACCTGGGGGGAAAAATCCTTTTTACTGGTCCTGCATCGCCCTCAGCTGTCCTGGGAGCTTGTTCCACCAAGTCGGGGCCAGGACCGAAAAGGCCTCTAGTGGGCCAGGAATCCCTTGGCCAGGAATATAACCTCACCTTTCTCAAAACACACTTTAAAAAGCCATTGTCAAACCTAGGAATGTCACAACCTCAACCCTTTTCTCCTTCCTATTCACCATCCAACTTACCTTTCGGGGGTCCCCTGTCTTTAGCTTTCCCCCCTGCTGTTCTCTCCTGCATGGTCTCCCCACAAAAGGTCTCCCTCGGTGGCCTTGTGGTCACCACCTCCAGGCAGGTGCCCGCTGTGTGCCTCTCTTGGCCTAGGCT